>NC_036875.1:39405329-39467129 GCF_002910315.2 Salvelinus sp. IW2-2015 | reverse complement strand
TTTCCACATTGTTTGCTGAGGAAATGGCTTCCAGCTTCACATTGTTGCTGAGAGAATGCTTCAGCTTTCACATTGTTGCTGGGATGCTAGCCTTCACATTGTTGCTGAGGAATGCTTCAGCTTCACATTGTTGCTGAGAGAATGCTTCAGCTTTCACATTGTTGCTGAGAGAATGCTTCAGCTTTCACATTGTTGCTGAGAGAAGCTTCAGCTTCACATTGTTGCTGAGAGAATGCTTCAGCTTTTCACATTGTTGCTGAGAGAATGCTTCCAGCTTTCACATGTTGCTGAGAGAGCTTAGCTTTCACATTGTTGCTAGAGAATGCTTCAGCTTTCACATTGTTGCTGAGAGAATGCTTCAGCTTTCAGCATTTGTTGCTGAGAGAATGCTTTCAGCTTTCACATTGTTGCTTGAGAGAATGCTGCAGCTTTCACATTGTTGCTGAGAGAGAATGCTGTAGCCTTTCACATGTTGCTTGCTGAGGAAATGCTTCAGCCTTTCCACATTGTTGCTGAGAGAATACTTCAGCTTTCACATTGTTGCTGAGAGAATGCTTCAGCTTTCACATTTGTTCTGAGAGAATGCTTCAGCTTTCACATTGTTGCTGATGAGGAATGCTTCACCTTCACATTGTTGCTGGAGAAATGCTTCAGCTTTCACATTGTTGCTGAGAGAATGCTTCTAGCCTTCACATTGTTGCTGAGAGAATGCTTTCAGCCTTCACATTGTTGCTGAGAGAATGCTTTAGCCTTCACATTGTTGCTGAGAGAATGCTTCAGCTTCACATTGTTGCTGAGAGAATGCTTCAGCTTTCACATGTTGCTGAGAGAATGCTTCAGCTTTCACATTGTTGCTGAGATAATGCTTCAGCATCCACATTGTTGCGGAGAGAATGCTTCAGCTTTCACATTGTTGCTGATAGAATGCTTCAGCTTTCACATTGTTGCTGAGAGAATGCTTCAGCTTCACATTGTTGCTGAGAGAATGCTTCAGCTTTCACATTGTTGCTGAGAGAATGCTTCATCTTTCACATTGTTGCTGAGAGAATGCTGCAGCTTTCAAATTGTTGCTGAGAGAATGCTTTAGCTTTCACATTGTTGCTTAGAGAATGCTTCAGCTTTCACATTGTTGCTGAGAGAATCTCAGCTTTACATTGTTGCTGAGAGAATGCTAGCTTTCACATTGTTTGCTGAGAGAATGCTGCAGCTTTCACATTGTTTGCTGAGAGAATGCTTCAGCTTTCACATTGTTGCTGAGAGAATGCTTCAGCCTTCACATTGTTGTGGGAGAATGCTTCAGCTTTCACATTGTTGCTGAGAGAATGCTTTAGCCTTCACATTGTTGCTGAGAGATGCTTCAGCCTTACATTGTTGCTGAGAGAATGCTTTAGCCTTCACATTGTTGCTGAGAGAATGCTTCAGCTTTCACATTGTTGCTGAGAGAATGCTTCAGCTTTCACAGTTGCTGAGAGAATGCTTCAGCTTTCACATTGTTGCTGAGATAATGCTTCAGATCCACATGTTGCTGAGAGAATGCTTCAGCTTTCACATTGTTGCTGATAGAATGCTTCAGCTTTCACATTGTTGCTGAGAGAATGCTTCAGCTTCACATTGTTGCTGAGAGAATGCTTCAGCTTTCACATTGTTGCTGAGAGAATGCTTCTTTCACATTGTTGCTGAGAAATGCTGCAGCTTTCAAATTGTTGCTGGAGAGATGCTTTAGCTTTCACATTGTTGCTTAGGAATGCTTCAGCTTTCACATTGTTGCTGAGAGAATGCTTCAGCTTTCACATTGTTGCTGAGAGAATGCTGCAGCTTTCACATTGTTGCTGAGAGAATGCTGCAGCTTTCACATTGTTGCTGGAGAGAATGCTTTAGCCTTCACATTGTTGCTGGGAGAATGCTTCAGCTTCACATTGTTGCTGAGAGAATGCTTCAGCTTTCACATTGTTGCTGAGAGAATGCTTCAGCTTCACATTGTTGCTGGGAGAATGCTTCAGCTTTCACATTGTTGTGAGAGAATGCTTCAGCCTTCACATTGTTGCTGGGGAGATGCTTCAGCTTTCACATTGTTGCTGGAGAACGCTTCAGTTCACATTGTTGCTGAGAGAATGCTTCAGCCTTCACATTGTGCTGGGAGAATGCTTCAGCTTTCACATTGTTGCTGAGAATGCTTTAGCCTTCACATTGTTGCTGAGAGAATGCTTCAGCCTTCACATTGTTGCTGAGAGAAATGCTTAGCCTTCACTTCTGAGAATGCTTCAGCTTCACATTGTTGCTGAGAGAATGCTTCAGCTTTCACATTGTTGCTGAGAGAATGCATTACCCTTTCACATTGTTGCTGAGAGAATGCTTCAGCCTTCACATGTTGCTGAGAGAATGCTTATCCTTACATTGTTGCTGAGAGAATGCTGCAGCCTTCACATTGTGCTGAGAGAATGCTTCAGCCTTCACATTGTTGCTGAGAGAATGCTTCAGCTTTCACATTGTTGCCGAGAGAATGCTTCAGCTTTCGCATTGTTGCTGAGAGAATGCTTCAGCTTTCACATTGTTGCTGGAGAGAATGCTTCAGCCTTCACATTGTTGCTGAGAGAATGCTGCAGCGCTTCACATTGTTGCTGAGAGAATGCTTTAGCCTACACTTGTTGCTGAGAGAATGCTTCAGCTTTCACATTTTGCTGAGAGAATGCTTCAGCTTTCACATTGTCTGAGAGATGCATTACCCTTCACATTGTTGCTGAGAGAATGCTTCAGCCTTCACATTGTTGCTGAGAGAATGCTTCAGCCTTCACATTGTTGCTGAGAGAATGCTGCAGCCTTCACATTGTTGCTGAAGAATGCTTCAGCTTTCACATTGTTGCTGAGAGAATGCTTCAGCTTTCACATTGTTGCCGAGAGAATGCTTCAGCCTTCGCATGTTGCTGAGAGAATGCTTCAGCTTTCACATGTTGCTGAGAGAATGCTTCAGCTTTCACATTGTTGCTGAGAGAATGCTGCAGCCTTCGTTTTGTCTTTCTCTTCTTTTCGGTTGTCAATTAAATGCATTTCAAATTGAACAACTGTACAGAAAGCAATTATGGGGAGAAGGAAATCCATGCTTTTAACCTCCTTTGTAAGGTTTTGCATTTTGGGGCAAATGTTTTATTATGTGAATTGCACAATCAAAAACATATATTTGTAGAGAAAATTATACACAACTTAAAGAGTTATTCTTTTCAAATGAAATGTTTAAAATAATTATAATATTAGTATTTTATTTCCCCTCTATTTTAAAAGCAGAGCCTGTGTTCTTGTAGCACAGGAGGTTGGTGGCACCCTAATTGGGAGAACGGGCTCGTGGAGCGCAATAGTGGAATGGTAACAAATACAAACACATAGTTTGCAGGTGTTTGATGCCATTCCATTTGCTCCGTTCCGGCCTATTATGAGCCGTCCACCCCTGAGCAGCCTCCTGTGTCTTGAGGTAACATCCGACAGTAGGCTGGTTGTCCTTTGTTGTGTCATAGTCTCCACCCGGGTCATGTGATCAGTCGATTAGCATACACTGTCATCTGGTCATTTACAGCTTAAACACCCTCCACATGTGTAGTGTTCGCTTTATGTACAAAGCATCAACTGCAAAGCCAATCTCTTCCCCCAGCCATGCATTTTAAATAACTGTAAATAACTCCAAACCCTCTTCTTACGAGGTTTACCCCTGGAGCACTTTGTAACTTATCAGGGCCCTTGTGCCTCCTCTAATGCCTGCATTATGCTCAAAGGGAATCAGTAAGCTGCGGAAGCAGTGGGCGGGAAGCACTGGAGAACTAATCACTCAATGGTCTAGCCAATATTCCGATTTTGGCATAGTGAAAAATAGTCATTTTGTTTTTCAGCAGTCAATTCCAAAACAAATAACCATATTTTATTCCCTTGTTATACCGTAATTGTTGAACAATTCTGTCTGCGCTTGGATGATCCTGAGACCCGGGAAAGAGGAACAGAGGTTAAATTCTTACTTAAAGAGGATCATGCGTTATAGCCTTTTGACAGGGCTTGTGAGAAGAGCATTAACAGCCAAGCACTTTAACCACTCAACCCTCTTTTATCCCTCTATAATGCAACTTTAATGTATTCTGATTGAAAATTGCCCAAAGTCTTTTTGTATGTCTAATTTCCATCTCTAACAGTACAAAGGGGCAGATTACTAATTAGCCCTTTAAATGCATGTAATGAGCATGTATGCTACTGTACGTTTCCCGTATGCAGAGCACCCGAAACTATTCAGACCCCTTCCCTTATTCCACTTTGTTTTACCTTACATCCTTGTTCTAAAATGTATTCAATATTTTTTTCCCCTCATTAATCTACACACTATACCCCATCATGACAAAGCAAAAACAGGTTTTTAGAATTTCTTTCCAAATAGAAAAATATATAAAAAAATATCACATTTAAGGATTATGGATTAAGACGTTATACTGGGCCCCTATATCTATAGGCTACGCCACCCAGTTCAATGTATAGGCAATATACAGTAAGTCATTGCCTGGCATGTTGGAATTTGAAAAAATGTGTCAGTTCAAGTACAAAGCTTTCCAGGTTATTCATTGGTGTGTTTGGAAAGCATCATAAGTTAATTTAGGTGACTTGGTCGATCATGCCTCTGAACAAAGACCAGAAACACAATACTGCCCCCTGAAGTCAATTAGACGTACTGCATTAGAGGGCTGGTTCAAATCAAAGGACACAGCTGCTCCTCCAGTTAGACTGTAGGTGCTGTATTTATTATTGATCTCCATTAACTGCTTCTAAGGCAGCAGCTACTCTTCCTGGGGTCCAGCAACATTAACGCAGTTTTATAATTTTTTAAAACATTTTAAACATTACAATACATTCACAAACACACTGTGCGCTCTCAGGCCCCTACTCCACCATTACCACTATCTACAGTACAAAATCCATGTGTACATGTGTGTGTATGCATGTGTCTGTGCCTATGTTTGTGTTGCTTAACAGTCCCGCTGTTCTATAAGGTGTATTTTTATCTGTTTTTTAAATCAAATTTTACTGCTTGCATCAGTTACCTGATGTGAATAGTTCCATGTAATCATGACTCTATGTAGTACTGTGCGCCTCCCAGTCTGTTTTGGACTTGGGAACTGTCAAGAGACCTCTTGTGGCATGTCTTGTGGGGTATGCATGGGTGTCCGAGCTGTGCGCCATTAGTTGCAACAGACAGCTCGTGCATACAATTAGTGATGAAGTCAATCTCTCCTCCACTTTGAGCCAGGAGAGATTGACATGCATATTAATCATATTAGCTCTCTGTGTACATCCAAGGCCCAGCTGTGCTGCCCTGTTCTGAGCCAATTGCATTTTCCTAAGTCCCTTTTTGTGGCACCTGACCACACAACTGAACAGTAGTCCCGGTCAACCAAACTAGTGGCTTGTAAGACCTGCCTTGTTTGACAGTGCTGTTAAGGTAGAGCAGCGCTTTATTATGGACAGACTTCTCCCCATCTTAGCTACTGTTGTATCAATATGTTTTGACCATGGCAGTTTACAATCCAAGGTTACTCCAAGCAGTTAGTCACATCAACTTGCTAAATTTCCACATTATTTATTACAGGATTTAGTTGAGGTTTAGGTTTTAAAGTATGATTTGTCCCAAATACAATGCTTTAAGTTTTAGAAATATTTAGGACTAACTTATTCCTTGCCACCCACTCTGAAACTAACTGCAGCTCTTTGTTAAGTGTTGCACTCATTTCAGTTGCTGTAGTAGCTGACATGTAGTGTTGAGTCATCCGAGTCATACTGGCCTTACTCAAAGCCAGTGGCATGTCATTAGTAAAGTTAGAAAAAAGTAAGGGGCCTAGACAGCTGCCCTGGGGAATTCCTGATTCTACCTGTATTATGTTGGAGGCTTCCATTAAAGAACACTCTCTGTGTTCTGTTAGACAGGTAAATCGTATCCACAATATAGCAGGGGGTGTAAAGCCATTACACATAAGTTCTTCCAGCAGCAGACTGTGATCCATAATGTGAAAAGCTGCACTGAACTAAACAGCCCCACAAACATTTTATCATCAATTCTCTCAGCCAATCATCAGTCATGTGTGTAAGTGCTTGTTGAATGTGCTCCCTATAAGCATGCTGGAAGTTTGTTGTCAAATTGTTTACTGTAAATAGAATTGTATCTGGTCAAATACAATGTTGTCCAAAGTTTACTAAGGGTTGGTAACAGGGCTGATGGTCGCATTTGAGCCAGTAAAGGGGGCTTTGCTATTCTTCGGGAGCGGAATGACTTTTGCTTCCCTTCAAGCTTGGGGGCACACACTTTCTAGTAGGCTTAAATTGAAATATGTCAAATAGGGTGGCAACATCACCACTATTATCCTCAGTAATTTCCCATCCAAATTGTCAGAACCCAGTGGCTTGTCATTGTTGATAGACAATATTTTTTCACCTCTCCACACTCACTTTACGGAATTCAATATTACAATGCTGTCTTCATAATTTTGGTCCGATATACTTGGATGTGTATGTTTGTTGCTGGCATGTCATGGCTAAGTTTTCTAATCTTGCCAACGAAAAAATCATTGCCTAAGGTTCCACTAATTACCACAGCACCAAAGTCAAAATGGTCTAAATCGTAAAAAAACTATGAAAACAAAAATTTGCTTTTTGGCTTAATTTAAGGTTAAGGAGGCATACGGTTAGCAGTTGTTTAAGGTAAGGATTAGCTTTCAAATCAAATTTTCAAAAATAAATTTGTCTTTCTCTTCTTTTCGGTTGGCAATTAAATGCATTTCAAATTGAACAACTGTACAGAAAGCAATTATGGGGAGAAGGAAATCCATCGCTTTTAACCTCCTTTGTAAAGGTTTTGCATTTTGGGGCAAATGTTTTATTATGTGAATTGCACAATCAAAAACATATATTTGTAGAGAAAATTATACACAACTTAAAGAGTTATTCTTTTCAAATGTAAATGTTTAAAATAAATTATAATATTAGTATTTTATTTCCCCTCTATTTTAAAAGCAGAGCCTGTGTTTCTTGTAGCACAGGAGGTTGGTGGCACCCTAATTGGGGAGAACGGGCTCGTGGAGCGCAATAAGTGGAATGGTAACAAATACATCAAACACATAGTTTTCAGGTGTTTGATGCCATTCCATTTGCTCCGTTCCGGCCATTATTATGAGCCGTCCWCCCCTGAGCAGCCTCCTGTGTCTTTTAGGTAACATCCGACAGTAGGCTGGTTGTCCTTTGTTGTGTCATAGTCTCCACCCGGGTCATGTGATCAGTCGATTAGCATACACTGTCATCTGGTCATTTACAGCTTAAACACCCTCCACATGTGTAGTGTTCGCTTTATGTACAAAGCATCAACTGCAAAYCCAATCTCTTCCCCCAGCCATGCATTTTTAAATAACTGTAAATAACTCCAAACCCTCTTCTTACGAGGTTTACCCCTGGAGCACTTTGTAACTTATCAGGGCCCTTGTGCCTCCTCTAATGCCTGCATTATGCTCAAATGGGAATCAGTAAGCTGCGGGAAGCAGGTGGGCGGGAAGCACTGGAGAACTAATCACTCAATGGTCTAGCCAATATTCCGATTTTGGCATAGTGAAAAATAGTCATTTTGTTTTCAGCAGTCAATTCCAAAACAATATACCATATTTTATTCCCTTGTTATACCGTAATTGTTGAACAATTCTGTCTGCGCTTGGATGATCCTGAGACCCGGGAAAGAGGAACAGAGGTTAAATTCTTACTTAAAGAGGATCATGCGTTATAGSCTTTTGACAGGGCTTGTGAGAAGAGCATTAACAGCCAAGCACTTTAACCACTCAACCCTCTTTTTATCCCTCTATAATGCAACTTTAATGTATTCTGATTGAAAATTGCCCAAAGTCTTTTTGTATGTCTAATTTCCATCTCTAACAGTACAAAGGGGCAGATTACTAATTAGGCCCTTTAAATGCATGTAATGAGCATGTATGCTACTGTASGTTTCCCGTATGCAGAGCACCCGGAAACTATTCAGACCCCTTCCCTTATTCCACTTTGTTTTTACCTTACATCCTTGTTCTAAAATGTATTCAATATTTTTTTCCCCTCATTAATCTACACACTATACCCCATCATGACAAAGCAAAAACAGGTTTTTAGAATTTCTTTCCAAATAAGAAAAATATATAAAAAAATATCACATTTAAGGATTATGGATTAAGACGTTATACTGGGCCCCTATATCTATAGGCTACGCCACCCAGTTCAATGTATAGGCAATATACAGTAAGTCATTGCCTGSCATGGTTGGAATTTGAAAAATGTGTCAGTTCAAGTACAAAGCTTTCCCAGGTTATTTCATGGTGTGTTTGGGAAAGCATCATGAAGTTAATTTAGGTGACTTGGTCGATCATGCCTCTGAACAAAGACCAGAAACACAATACTGCCCCCTGAAGTCAATTAGACGTACTGCATTAGAGGGCTGGTTCAAATCAAAGGACACAGCTGCTCCTCCAGTTAGACTGTAGGTGCTGTATTTATTATTGATCTCCATTAACTGRTTCTAAGGCAGCAGCTACTCTTCCTGGGGTCCAGCAACATTAACGCAGTTTATAWWTTTTTWWAAAKATTTTAAACATTACAATACATTCACAACACACTGTGCGCTCTCAGGCCCCTACTCCACCATTACCACATATCTACAGTACAAAATCCATGTGTACATGTGTGTGTATGCATGTGTCTGTGCCTATGTTTGTGTTGCTTAACAGTCCCRGCTGTTCTATAAGGTGTATTTTTATCTGTTTTTTAAATCAAATTTTACTGCTTGCATCAGTTACCTGATGTGGAATAGTTCCATGTAATCATGACTCTATGTAGTACTGTGCGCCTCCCATAGTCTGTTTTGGACTTGGGAACTGTCAAGAGACCTCTTGTGGCATGTCTTGTGGGGTATGCATGGGTGTCCGAGCTGTGCGCCATTAGTTGCAACAGACAGCTCGTGCATACAATTAGTGATGAAGTCAATCTCTCCTCCACTTTGAGCCAGGAGAGATTGACATGCATATTAATCATATTAGCTCTCTGTGTACATCCAAGGCCCAGCTGTGCTGCCCTGTTCTGAGCCAATTGCAATTTTCCTAAGTCCCTTTTTGTGGCACCTGACCACACAACTGAACAGTAGTCCKGGTGCAACCAAACTAGMGCTTGTAAGACCTGCCTTGTTGARAGTGCTGTTAAGGTAGAGCAGCGCTTTATTATGGACAGACTTCTCCCCATCTTAGCTAKTGTTGTATCAATATGTTTTGACCATGYCAGTTTACAATCCAAGGTTACTCCAAGCAGTTTAGTCACATCAACTTGCTAAATTTCCACATTATTTATTACAGGATTTAGTTGAGGTTTAGGTTTTAAAGTATGATTTGTCCCAAATACAATGCTTTAAGTTTTAGAAATATTTAGGACTAACTTATTCCTTGCCACCCACTCTGAAACTAACTGCAGCTCTTTGTTAAGTGTTGCACTCATTTCAGTTGCTGTAGTAGCTGACATGTAGTGTTGAGTCATCCGAGTCATACTGGCCTTACTCAAAGCCAGTGGCATGTCATTAGTAAAGTTWGAAAAAAGTAAGGGGCCTAGACAGCTGCCCTGGGGAATTCCTGATTCTACCTGTATTATGTTGGAGGCTTCCATTAAAGAACACTCTCTGTGTTCTGTTAGACAGGTAAATCGTATCCACAATATAGCAGGGGGTGTAAAGCCATAACACATATGTTCTTCCAGCAGCAGACTGTGATCCATAATGTGAAAAGCTGCACTGAAGTCTAACTAAACAGCCCCACAATCATTTTTATCATCAATTTCTCTCAGCCAATCATCAGTCATGTGTGTAAGTGCTTGTTGAATGTCCTTCCCTATAAGCATGCTGAAAGTGTGTTGTCAAATTGTTTACTGTAAAATAGAATTGTATCTGGTCAAATACAATGTTGTCCAAAAGTTTACTAAGGGTTGGTAACAGGCTGATTGGTCGGCTATTTGAGCCAGTAAAGGGGGCTTTGCTATTCTTCGGSAGCGGAATGACTTTTGCTTCCCTTCAAGCRTGGGGGCACACACTTTCTAGTAGGCTTAAATTGAAATATGTCAAATAGGGGTGGCAACATCATCCACTATTATCCTCAGTAATTTCCCATCCAAATTGTCAGAACCCAGTGGCTTGTCATTGTTGATAGACAATATTGTTTTCACCTCTTCCACACTCACTTTACGGAATTCAATATTACAATGCTTGTCTTTCATAATTTGGTCCGATATACTTGGATGTGTAGTGTTTGTTGCTGGCATGTCATGGCTAAGTTTTCTAATCTTGCCAACGAAAAAATCATTGCCTAAGTTTCCACTAATTACCACAGCCACAAAGTCAAAATMGTCTAAATCGTAAAAAAATCTATGAAAACAAAAATMTGCTTTTTGGTCTTAATTTAAGGTTAAGGAGGCATACGGTTAGCAGTGTGGTTAAGGTAAGGATTAGCTTTCAAATCAAATTTTCAGAAAATAAATTGTAGAAATAGGCGAGGTTTATGACTTTGTGATTGTGGTAACTTGTGATGACCCGGCACAACTCTGATATAAAGTTGTTGTTTTTTTCAAAGATGCCAGGTTGTCACGTGTCCTTCTCATATCAGTACTCTTGTAACAATATAATCACTACGAAACGTCTATTCGACCAAATAAGCCAAACAAGCCCTTAAATATTTTGTCAACCAAATTTGACACTCTCACATTGACCTCCATACAAAAACTCCTCTCTTGGTGAAAGAAAAAAATGAAGATCGCCATCTGCTGGAGAAGACAGAGTTTGGCCTCAGTTATCTCTCCTCTCGCTTCTTCCTCTCTGTTTAGAGTGCTGGTTTAAATCAGCTGATTCAGCTGCTCCTCCAATCAGTTCTTCCCGTTTTCAGACAACTGAGCTCTGTTTTCAGTGAATGAAACTGTGCTCTCCATTACCATTAGAAAAGATCCTCCTTCTCCCAACCAACACATTATATTCCTTCAAATGTGTGCAGAGCACAACACACTGGACATAATATTCACATAGCCATTAAGGAAATGGGTGCATTTTGCCATCAACATGGTAATGAGTAGATCATTTCACAAATTAAACACATTACCTCCTGTGATATCTTTTGAAARGCTATTAAAGGAGAATGTCAATTTGCAGCACTTCAAAGGCTGAGGAGCACTTTCCCTTCACGCAACGCTGGCCTTTCATTTTGGAACTTTCCATTTTAGAACAGTGCCACTTCCATTGGGGCTGATACAGAGGACTCTCGACACAACCGGGCAACATTGTCTCCCAAACAAAAGACGACAACACACTGCATGCATATTCCACGCCGGTGCAATTAGCAACTCGAAAAATCAACAGCGCTCAAATTGTTCTCATACAATGTCCAATCACTCAGTGCAAAATCAAAGGGTAATATTAAATTAATAAATGGGAATTAGGTGGAACAAACGGAAAGGATAAAACCAATACTTCCTCATCTACAATTTTAAAGGGGATTTGCATATACACAATAGAAGCATACTTTTTGATAGAATAGAGTAGATGTATCCAAAAAAAAAAGAGCGTGAGCAGAGGGAGACCAATATAAGGGCCATAATGGGTTTTCTCTGTCTAAATGCTTATGGAATCTTCCTTTTCATATGGCAGATGATCAAACTTAAAATGTATACTTTGTTTTCCTGAGATTTGGCACCTACCGATTCATAAACGGTCCCTGATGTCCTGAAGTTACACAAAATTCTAACACAGGAATACTCAGAAATAGTGTTTTTAGGACCTATTATAAGCACAAGAATGATGATGATTCCTAGAAATGTAATGATCAGTTCTTGAAAATCACGCATTGTGTGTTTCATTCGTTCATTCGTTTTTTTTGTGGCAGAAAAGTAGCAGAAGGAGGTGCAATTGAAGGCAACATCCTTCTGCAATTGCACCTCCTTCTGCTACTTTTCTGCCACAAAAAAACGAATGAAACACACAATGCCTGATTTTCAAGAACTGATCATTACATTTCTAGGAATCATCATCATTCTTATCATTATTCCTGTGTTAGAATTTTGTGTAACTTCAGGACATCAGGGACCGTTTATGAATCGGTAGGTGCCAAATCTCAGGAAAASAAAGTATACATTTTAAGTTTGAATAGAACCCATTTACCTGCATATACTGCTACATTCTAAAAGCTATAGCCGGACAAAATGGTTTCATATTACCTTGTAACAATGGAGTGCTGGACTACAGTGACAAGCGGCACATAAGAATTSACTTATACCGCTGTACATAGCCACAAATACTTATTTTCAAGAACACTTGTCGCCATAGTGTTTCAAGGAGCTGCCCCAAAGATGGCTCTCTAGCACCCCCATGTGTTCCAATGGAGGCTTCGGGGGTCTATGTGACACAAAGTTCCCATTTCACGACATGCAAAAGCTTCAGTGAAAGATATAACGTAATTCATTCAAAATGCTCCGAAGATCTATTGAAATGAATGTTAAACCAGCAGGATTTATTTATTTTTTGGGCCAAGAAAATGTGATTGTTTTTGGAGAGATATATCTTGAAACTGTACTTCTAGATGTAAGGAAATTGGTAATGCATTTCTAAACAGGATATAACGTGTATACTGTATGAAAAGATACATAATGAGAAACATATGCACACAGTCTAAAGTTGTTTTGTTAAAAAGTGCATACTCATGGAGGTTTGGGAAACATTCAGTTGAACATATGGTTTCAAAAGAGCTCCTTAGGGATCTATGAGAGGATTCCAGTGTGACTAATCCCATACCGTTGTAGAGTACAGTACATTAAAAGGTTAGTCATCCATTGGATGATGTCAATTGTAAAATCAAACAAACCCTTCCTCAGATATTTACATGTACAGTTCTATATGTTAAACAGTGAAGACCAGATAACAGTGAACAGAGAAAGGTAGACATAGATGATAAAAGTTATTTCAAACATTCAAATTGTTTATGATGAAACTCCTACTGAACTATGCCTTTTTGCAGTAAAGGCACCAAAGTTGAGGTTGAAGTTCATACCTGCTGCCAGAGGGCAGTCTTAGAAAGCAGTGGTAGAGTTGAGCGTGGTTTGAATGGTGTAAAATAGCTCGCTACTGTGGTATCTCTGTGGATGGGAATGGGTATCAGATTAATAATATGAGAAAAAAAATTGCAAATTGTCTTGTAGGGCCAATACTTTTTAATTGTTCTGTTATTGTGCATCTCATCTGCTACCACGTGATCTTTATTTGAGGGCGAGCATTGTGCAAACATACTGACAACATCGTGATCTGGGCTCTTAAAGACACTGTGTGGGTATTTGTATCACTCGTCCCTAGAAATCTTAGTTGGATAATTATTCCGGGAAATAGCGGTTTCATTTCTTGTAGGCCTGCAGCCCACTGTCAATGCTATCTGTCAGCATACGGAATGGATTGGAAATTCCAAAGTGAACCTTGAAGTTTTATTTTCTGGAAAATGGGAAAGACGAACACCATCAAATCGAATTAGTTTCATCTCTGTGTCTTATTGACCACATCATTGCTGGGAACTGGTGAACAAATACATTTTTTAGAGTGAAAGTAGAAGATTACAGCAGTGTGAAAAAGACAATGAGGGCTCGTGTGCTAGGGTTGGTCTGTTTTGTGACATGGCCTGGTTCTACAGAGGCRCAGTTTCCTCGAGTGTGTAGCACGGTAGAAGGGATCGTCTCAAAGCAGTGCTGCCCTGRCCTCGGGTCTGATCCTGCTAACGTGTGTGGACTTTTATCTGGACGAGGACACCAAACCCTGGGGGGGACCAATTCGAATGAGAAACCCGAGGTGACCGTGAAAGGTGGCCAACTACGTGTTTTAATCAAACTTGCAGGTGCCTCAGTAACTAATGAAATTATAATGTTGAAAATGTTAAACTGTATACTTTTAAGATATCTACATTTTATTAAATGTTTTACCCACGCAGGAAATTTCTAACTTCAAGTTAAAATTCAATGTAAAAAGTGTATTAGTATGTTTTGCAGTATAGCTATAAACTATGATCTATATTCCKTCCCTGTGTCTAGGTAACTTTAGTGGCTTTGACTGTGGCCAGTGTAAGTTTGGCTGGACAGGACCAAACTGTGACGTGCYTAAKTCCCCGGTGGTGAGGAAGAACATCCACTCTCTGACTCCAGCTGAGCTCCAGGAGTTCCTGGATGTGTTGGARCGYGCCAAGAACACCACCCATCCAGACTATGTCATTGCCACACAGCACTGGCTGGCCCTGTTGGGGCCCAATGGAACCCAGCCCCAGTTCTCCAACATCTCAATCTACGACTTCTTTACATGGCAGCACTACTACTCTGTCAGAGACACTCCTTGGGGAATGTGATCCATCACACAAAAACAAACAAGCAAACACAAACAATATATTATAATGATAATCATTTACATGTGTACAATGTTGAACAAATTAACTTCTATGGATATGATTGCACTTCTAAGACTAGAATGTTTCATCTGGATGTCAATTCAAGCACATTGATTCTCCCGTAAAGGACTTGGCACAGATACCACATACTCAGTCTGGAGAGAAACCTGCAGGTAAGAGTGTAAAGGTAAATAAATTGTAGTATTTGTCTTACAAAATATGAATATGTACTTGGGAAAATGTCAGCTTCCTTGAATGAGTGTATCTGAATAGTTTGTCCTCTGCAGAGACTGACTGGCAATGAGAACTTTGCTGTTCCATACTGGAACTTCGCCACAGGGCAGACTGAGTGTGACGTCTGTACAGACTCTCTCCTGGGGGGGCACAACCCAGATGGCACCTCCCTCATCAGTAACCAGTCCAGGTTCTCCAATTGGAGCAATTTGTGTCACAATATTGAATGTATGTAGCTAAGCTGATTACATAAATAAATGTGTATTTTGATGGGTACTGTTTCTTAACTTCTTTGATATAGGGGGCAGCATTTTCACTTTCGGATGAATTGCATTCCCATAGTGAACTGCCTCCTACTCTGTCCCAGATGCTAATATATGCATATCATTATTACTATTGGATATAAAACATTCTGAAGTTTCTAAAACTGTTTGAATGATGTCTGTGAGTATAACAGAACTCATATGGCAGGCAAAAACCTGAGAAAAAATCCAAACAGGAAGTGAAAATTCTGAGACTGGTCGATGTTAAAGTCATCGCCTATTCAATTCCCTGTAATATATGGATCTGTTTGCACTTCCTACGCCTTCCACTAGATGGCAACAGTCTGTAGAACGCTGAATGAAGCCTCTAGTGTGATGTGGGGCCGGATGGCAGGTGTTTCAGTCATTGGTCTGGCAGATTGCTAGTTCTTGCTCACGCGCTTTCCTCATGATATCACCATGCGTTCCATTACTTATAGAGACTGAAAAGAATTCTCCGGTTGGAACCTTATTGGATATAAATGATAACAACATCCTGAAGATTGATTCTCTACTAAGTTTGGCAGTTTATTCGACTTGTAATATAACTTTTTGAAGTTTTCGTCCGACGTTTGCCTGCATCTGCGCGAGCGTTTGGACACGTGTACTACACATGCTAGCAAAAGTAGCTAATTGGACATAAGTAATGGACATTATCGAACAAAAAAACGATTTATTGTGGAACTAGGATTCCTGGCAGTGCATTCTGATGAACATAATCAAAGGTAAGGGAATATTTATGATGTAATTTCGTATTTCTGTTGACTCCAACATGGCGGAGAAAGGTTGTTAAATCTGAGCGCCATCTCATATTATTGCATGGTGTGCTTTTTACGTAAAGTTTTTTTTAAATCTGACAGCTGTTGCATTAAGAACAAGTGTATCTTTAATTATGTGTAAAACGTGTATCTTTCATCAAAGTTTATGATGAGTATTTCTGTTATTTGACGTGGCTCTCTGCAATTACTCCGGATATTTTGGAGGCATTTCTGAACATTGCGCCAATGTAAACCAAGATATGTGGATATAAATATGCACATTATCGAACAAAACATACAGTGGGGCAAAAAAGTATTTAGTCAGCCACCAATTGTGCAAGTTCTCCCACTTAAAAAGATGAGAGAGGCCTGTAATTTTCATCATAGGTACACTTCAACAATGACAGACAAAATTTGAAAAAGAAATCCATAAAATCACATTGTAGGATTTTTAATGAATTTATTTTCAAATTATGGTGTAAAATAAGTATTTGGTCAATAACAAAAGTTTCTCAATACTTTGTTATATACCCTTTGTTGGCAATGACAGAGGTCAAACGTTTTCTGTAAGTCTTCACAAGGTTTTCACACACTGTTGCTGGTATTTCTTTATTCCTGCCTATGCGATGTACTGAGAACCCAGCTGGCTGTGTGGACGGGGACAGTGTATCCCGAGAGAGCCATGATTCCGTGAAACAGAGTATGTTACAGTCCCTGATGTCTCTCTGGAAGGAGATCCTCGCCCTGAGCTTGTCTACTTTATTGTCCAGAGACTAAACATTAGCAAGTAATGTTCAAAGGATTACATTCGGGAAAGTCGTATTCCTAGTCTTAATGCTAGTGAGTTACCGCCGCCCTGATCTCCAAAAGTTATTTCCGGCTGTATGTAATAACACAAAAAAACATTCTGGGCTAATAATGTAAGAAGTAACAACAACAAAAAATACTGCAAAGTTGCTTAGGAGCTAGAACCAGAGCTGCCATGTCTGTCACTGCCATCTTACTTGTACTGACATATACAGTACGTGTTCGTGAGAGACTCACCATTCCACAGAGGTGTGTAGCCCAAAATTGTTCGGACGCTACAGACAGAAGTTGGCAGAAGAGGCTGTACCGACTTCAGATTAGTCCTGTGAAGAGTCTCAACTTCCACAGAGGGGTCTGGTGGCACCTTAATTGGGGAGGACGTGCTRATAGCTCATAGGCTGGAACGGAAAATATGAAATGGTATCGAACACATCAAACACATGGTTTCTATGTGTTTGATACCATTCCATTCACTCCATTCCAGCCATTATTATGAACCGTCCTCCACTTAGCAGCCTCCTGTGCATAATAGTTTTGTAGGCCAAACTGTTCGGATGCTTTAGAAGTTTTTTTGTGAAAAGGCCAATTTTCAGGATGTCTCATGTTCTGACAAACACCGCTCTAGTGCTACCTTTCACCTCAGATGCGGAAGGGCGATATCGACAGAATTGGTGGATTGAGATGCAACCCATGAAAAAAAAACTGATACACTACACGACCAAAAGTACGTGGACACCTGCTCGTCGGACATCTCATTCCAAAATCATGGGCATTAATATGGAGTTTGTCCCCCCTTTGCAGCTATAACAGCCTCCACTCTTCTGGGAAAGCTTTTCACTAGATGTTGGAACATTGCTGTGGGGACTTGATTCCACAAGAGCATTAGTGAGGTCAGGCACTGATGTTGGGCAATTAGGCCTGACCTCACAGTCGGCGTTCCAATTCATCACAAAGGTGTTCAATGGGGTTGAGGTCAGAGCTCTGGGCAGGCCAGTCATTTTCTTCTACACCGATCTCGACAAACCATTTCAGGATGGACCTTGCTTTGTGCACGGGGGCATTGTCATGATGAAACAGGAAAGGGTCTTCCCCAAACTGTTGCCACAAAGTTGGAAGCACAGAATCGTCTAGAATGTCATTGTATGCTGTAGCGTTATGATTTCCATTCACTGAAACTAAGTGGCCTAGCCCAAACCATGAAAAACAGCCCTAGACAAATTTTCCTCCTCCACCAAACTTTACAGTTGGCACTATGCATTCGGGCAGGTACCGTTTACTGGCATCCCCAAAACCCAGATTCGTCCATCGGACTGCTAGATGGTGAAGTGTGACTCGTCACTCCAGAGAACGCGTTTCCACTGCTCCAGAGTCCAATGGCGGCGAGATTTACACCACTCCAGCCGATGCTTGGCATTGCGCATGGTGATCTTAGGCTTGTGTGTGGCTGCTCGACCATTTCATGAAGCTCCCGACAAACAGTTCTGTGCTGACYTTGCTTCCAGAGGCAGGTTGGAACTCAGCAGTGAGTGTTGCAACTGAGGACAGACAAAAAAAAATTGACAGTGCCACTGAGCTCTTCAGTAAGGCCATTCTACTGCCAATGTTTGTCTATGGAGATTGCATGGCTGTGTGCTCGATTTTATACACCTGTCAGCAACGGGTGTGGCTGAAATAGCCAAATCCACTAATTTGAAGGGGTGTTCACATATACTATATATACAAAAGTATCTCTAGCTTAAACAGATGGATTTTGATGGGGATTTATTTATTACATTAATTAGATTTCCGGGGCCTCTGGAATGGCGCAGTGGTCTGAGCCACTGCAATGCTAACTGTGCCACTAGAGATCCTGGTTCGAACAAGGCTCTGTCGCAGCCAGCCGCGACCGGGAGACCCATGGGGCGGCACACAATGGTCCAGCGTTGACCGGGTTTAGGGGAGGTTTGGCGCAGGATGTTCTTATCCCATCGCGCACCAGCGCACTCCTGTGCACGCTGACATGGTCGCCAGGTGTACGGTGTTTACGCTGACACATGGTGCGGCTGGCTTCCGGGTTAAGCGGGCGTTGTGTCAAGAAGGAGTGCGGCTCGGCTGGGTTGTTGTTTCGAAAGGACGCACGGCGTCTCGACCTTCTCCCCTTCCGAGTCCGTACGGGAGTTGCAGTGATGGGAAAAGACTAACTACCAATTGGATACCACGAAATTTGGGAGTCGAAAAAAAAATTATAAGATAATAATATATATATTTTTTATATAAAATAAAGTTAAATAAAAGTCATTAAATTAAAATACAAAAACATTTAGACAGTGTTGTGACTGATGTAGTGTGTTGTGTGTGCTCGTGTGTGTGTGTGTGGTGTGTGTGTGTGTGTGTGTAGCTGTGTGTGTGTTGTGTGTGTGTGTTTGTGTGTTGTGTGTGGTGTGTGTGTGTGGCAACAAGCTCTCACAGTCTCATGTTAGAATTAGACGTTCATCCATTTTTCTCAAATGTCAAATTTCGAGGGAGTTTAAGGTTAAGTTTAGCCATTACCTTTCTCCATAAATTTTAAGTTTAGGGTTAAGTTTAGTAATTAACTCAATAGTCTTAAGATAAGGCATTAACTTAAAATGGTTAAGGTAAGGGTTAAGGTTTGGGATAGGCTTAAAACTAAAATCTCAAAAACGTTATATCGCTGGATTCGAACATGCAACTTTTGGCACCGGAGGCCGATGCTTACGCCACGTGATGCATCAGAACAGCCCTTAGCTGTGGTATATTTCCTGTTATAAACTGGGTAGTTTAGGTCCTGGATGCTGATTGGCTGAAACAGCATTTCAGCCGTGTGTCTATCAGACAATATACTGTACCACAGAATGATGCAAAAATAGTTGTTTACTGTTCTATTTATGTAGGTAARTAGTTTATAATAGCAATAAGGCACCTCAGTGGTTCGCGTTACATGGACAATATACCACATCTGTATCCAGGCTGTATACTCGCATTGCGTCGTGCTTAAGAACAGACATTAGCCGTAGTATTTTGGCCAATATASCACATACCCTCGGYCCTTATTGCTTAATTAATTTCTCYTGGACAGACTATGTAAACATAAATGGTACCATAGATCTGTCKTGATACAACGGGATGCYTGAGATAACAAACAGCACCAGTTCCAGTGCATTGGACAAACCAGGATTTCACAGGTTTTAGCATCTTTTGAATTTRGGAAAGGGAGGGGACATTTGSKCCATAGACTTGCCCTTAACTTGCAAAGAGAGAGTGGAGCTCTTCATTCCGGTTCCGAATAAAGCATCTGACCAATTACGCAAGACTTTAGTTCTGAGATTAATGGGCTATATACCACAAACTCCTGAGGTACCTTATGGCTATTATAAACTGGTTACCAAGATAAATAGAACAGTAATTTTGTATTTTTCATACCGTGYTATATTGCCTGATATACACACAGATGAAATGCTATTTCAGCCAATCAGCATCCACAAATCAAAMTACTGTTATGTTTTATTATAATTAACTCCCATGTCTTTTTCTCCCAGCATGGATGAATATAATCGCCTTGTCACTCCGTGTAATGGAACTAGTGAAGGACGTATAAGGAGAGGTCAAATAGGAGGACCAACATGCTGCACCAACGAAGACAGCATGGCTTTGAACCCTTAATACAATACAATGGAAAGTACACAGACAACTCTTGAACTAAAGCCTAACAGGAACTAACAGGAAGCCTACAGTTTATCTGATTATGCCTCTATGCAATTTTCATGTTATTGTAATAAATGGCCCAACTGAGAAAATCAATTGAAACATAACTCAGGAAAGTACTTATSTCTTCAACATAAAATCCTGAGGGTAGAATGTTTGAGCACAGTCATTATGTCTATTCAACTAATAATAATAATAACTTAGGGATGAACCTATACAGAATAATGAATACATACGGAATCTTTACTAAAGCTAGTGCCTGTAATTTTCAGTGCCTGTTCCATGAATGATTTCAAACTAAAATGTAGTCTGTTTGAGAATAAAAGTGAATTCGACATCCTTTCATTCTATAGTATATTATAGTATATTTCTTTATGACAATAATTAAAGGTGTTACAATTCTAGCACATTGTTTCTACTAGCTTATATTGAATTATATGTAATTTTTCAATTAAGGATATTTATTTTGAATTCAGTTTTAGATTATTATTATTWGTTTTATCTCATTCCCTCATGGCAGTATATGTGTGTAGCTATTGTGTGATTGGCAATGTAACTTTTCACTCACCATTCAACAGTCACATGCCAGATCATAGGTAACAGGGGTTAGGGAAAGTCTAGCTAATGACACAAGCACAAAACATATCAGCTATTTCTGCACTGACGTACCAAACYTCATAAGTCTTCATTGATGTGTTTGGTGCTCCTCCCACAGAACAAAGAATGCTTGTTTCTCAGAGGAATTCAACAATCAGTTGATGACTTTTTCTCAGTGGATTATGAGAAAAAACAATTATTAGTAATACAGTATAGACACACGATATGATTAGGCTATCATGATTTAAATGATTTAGGATTATATGTATGATATGTCATGTGATAAAGAGGGAAGCGAACAGGAAACCAAAAAATCCTATTTGTAATTATGCAAATGTACTATCAATCAGTCTACTGTGGATTTCATTTCTGGCAAAAACAACTTTATGAGAAATTACTCTCAAATACTTAAAAAATATATTATTCATGGGACTAACGTTGTGAGCTTCACATTAGATGGGCGGCAGGTAGCCTAGGGGTTAAGAGCGTTTTACCAGTCAACGAAAGTTCACTGGTTCAAATCCAGAGTCGACTAGATGAAAAATATGTTGATGTGCCCTTGAGCAAGGCACTTAATCCTAGTTGCTCTGGATAAGAGCGTCTGCTAAATGACTAGAATGTAAAAATGGACCTGTAGATAGCTGATGGTCTAACCCGACACCCTATGTACTTTGGCCTGAGGCATTTCTCTGGTAGGAGTCAAGCTCATAGTTGCCTGGTGTCAGGTGATTACCACGAGACCMTAATCCGTTCTSCCCAGWCTTAAAGAGAGCACATGAATTGGAGGCTTTGTTAAAGTTGAAGACACCGCCTGGAACACAGTCTACTCTCAGGCTGGCTCTTAGTTAACATTTATGACTGTAGCCAAATGTTGAATACACAACTTTGGAGCGTTACATATTTAATTCCATGCGCTTTTGGAGGAATTAACTAATTAAGCATTGATGTGAACTGGTATACAAACTGATTTGCTAGTGGACAGACATGGACAGAAGAGGACCAGAGGTGTTGAAGACGATGAGGGCTCTTGTGCTAGGGTTGGTCTGTTTTGTGACATGGCCTGGTTCTACAGAGGCTCAGTTTCCTCGAGTGTGTAGCACGGTAGAAGGGATCGTCTCAAAGCAGTGCTGCCCTCTCTCGTCTGATCCTGCTAACGTGTTGGACTTTTATCTGGACGAGGAAACTGCTCCGACATCAGAGTCATACCAAACCCTGGGTGGACACATATAGGTGAGAAATGGTGATGATCGAGAAAAAGGTGGCCGACCAAATTCTTCAATCAGACATGCAGTCTCTGTAAGTAACATATTAATAGTGTTACATTTATGTGTTAATAGACATGTTTTAAAATCATAAAATATGTGTTTGTTTAGACAACATTATAACTCATTGTTAAGTAGTCATTGTTAAATTGTGATTATTAGAAGACGTATGTAAAATATTTCAAGACTGTTGGGTGAACTTTGAACTTTGAGACCATTTAGTTACCCTAAAATTGGTGCTGAACTGTAGGTATTTTAACAATAACATATCATCAAATCAATGTATTCATATTAATGTCATTCGTTTCTAAAAATGTATTACAATAAACATTTGTTTACAGAAACCACCATTCTTGCATTCCATATCCTTGACTTGGTTTGGTTATAATATTCCATCCCTGTGTCTAGGTAACTTTGGTGCTTGACTGTGGCCAGTGTAAGTTTGGCTGGACAGGACCAAACTTGACGTGCATAATCCCCGTGGTGAGGAAGAACATCCACTCTCTGACTCCAGCTGAGCTCCAGGAGTTCCTGATGGTTGGACCGAGCCAAGAACACCACCCATCCAGACTAATGTCATTGCCACGACAGCACTGGCTGCCCTGTTGGGGCCCAATGAACCCAGCCCCAGTTCTCCAACATCTCAATCTACGACTTCTTTAACATGGCAGCACTACTACTCTGTCAGAGACACACTTTTAGGTAAAACACCAATTTAGTTATTTCTGAAGTCATAAGTTTATAGATTCAATAAATAATATCAATACATTAAAATTATATTCAACCTTCAAACTAATTCCTTTTTTGGTTGAAAGAATGGAAAATGAAAGACAAATTTTATAAATTACTCACTGCTACGTTACTTACTTACTTTGTTCTGAGTTATATATGACTCTCTATGTACTGGAAAGCTGAGCAGAAAGAAACATTCAAAAGTTCAGCTCATAAACCACCTTATTTTTCTTCTTAGTCCAGGTCGTCCGTTTAAGGCCATTGACTTCTCCCACAAAGGACCAGCGTTCGCTCACCTGGCACAGATACCACCTCCTTAGTCTGGAGAGAGACCTGCAGGTAAGAGTGGATTGAATGCTGAGACATTAAGAACAAAATAGCTTCAAACATTGATGAAACAAAAGGTAAAACGATCTCTCTGCTGCAGAGACTGACTGGCAGATGGAACTTTGCTGTCCATACTGGAACTTCGCCACAGGGCAGACTGAGTGTACGTCTGTACAGACTCTCTCCTGGGGGCACAACCCAGTGACTCCTCCTCATCAGTAACCAGTCCAGGTTCTCCAATTGGGTGGTGTGTGACAGGTGCGCTGTTACATAAATAAATAAAACATTTGTGGAAACAGATGAAGCCTAGTCCTGGACTAAAATGCATGTTTACTGAAGGATTTCCATTGAAGTGCTTTTTACATCAGCTAATTCACGTCTAGGAAACCACCCATGTATGCACACTTACCCTTCAAATGTTTGGGGTCACTAAAAATGTTGTTGTTTTGAAGAAAAGCAAATTTCTTGTCCATTAAAATAACATCAAATTGATCAGAAATACAGTGTAGACATTGTTATGTTTACATGACTATGTAGCTGGAAACGCAGATTTTTTATGGATATCTACATGGGCTACAGAGGCCCATTATCAGCAACCATCACTCCTGTGTTCCAATGGCACGTTGTGTTAGCTAATCCAAGATTATCATTTTAAAAGGCTAATTGATCATTAGAAAACCCTTTTGCAATGATGTTAGCACAGCTGAAAACTGTTGTGCTGATTAAAGAAGCAGTAAAACTGGCCTTCTATAGACTAGTTGAGTATCTGGAGAATTTGTGGGTTCATTTACAGGCTCAAAATGGCCAGAAACAAAGACCTTTCTTCTGTAACTCGTCAGACTGTTCTTATTTGAGAAATGAAGGCTATTCCATGTGAAAAATTGCSAAGAAACTGAAGATCTCATACAACGCTGTGTACTACTCCCTTCACAGAACAGCACAAACTGGCRCTAACCAGAATAGAAAGAGGAGTGGGAGGCCCCGGTGCACAACTGAGCAAGAGGACATGTACATTAGACTGTCTAGTTTGAGAAACAGACGCCTCACAAGTCCTCAACTGTCAGCTTCATTAAATAGCACCCGCAAAACACCAGTCTKAACATTTTCAGGTTCTTGGCAATTTTTCACATGGAATAGCCTTCATTTCTCAGAACAAGAATAGACTGACGAGWTTCCGAAGAAAGTCCTTTGTTTCTGGCCATTTTGAGCCTGTAATCGAACCCACAAATGCTGATTCTCCAGATACTCAACTAGCCTAAAGAAGGCTTGTTGTATTGCTTCTTTAATCAGCACAAAAACATTTTCAGCTGTGCTAACATAATTGCAAAAGGGTTTTCGAATGATCAATTAGACTTTTAAAATGGTAAACTTGGATTAGCTAACACAACGTGCCATTGGAACACAGGACGGATGGTTGCTGATAATGGGCCTCTGTACGCCTATGTAGATATTTCATACAAAAACTGCCGTTTCCAGCTACAATAGTCATTTACAACATTAACAATGTCTACACTATATTTCTGATCAATTTGATGTTATTTTAATGGATTTTTTTTTTTTCAAAAACAAGGACATTTCTAAGTGACCCCAAACTTTTGAACGGTAGTGTATATAATATACCTGTGCTGGATATGCTTTGTGCACGTAAGCTGGTTGTTATACTACCGGGTACATGTTCATCATGTGTTTTGTACCAGACTCATTGTCCTTAAATGTTGCCTGAATCTTTTCCCCTCCCCAGCTTGGATGAATATAACCGCCTGGTCACTCTGTGTAATGGGACCAGTGAGGGACGTATAAGGAGAGGTCAGATGGGAGGAGCGAGAACCAACATGAGTCTGCCGACCATGAATGATGTCAGGAGCTGTCTAAACCTCAGAGACTTTGACAACGCTCCCTACTATACTAACTCCACCTTCAGCTTCAGGCAACTTAAACTGTTCACATTGACCTGGGACCTTACACATTCACCTACAGGGTGTTATTCAATGAAGTCAAGTCGAATGAACTCTCGAAATTGCATTGTTTCTGACTTCCAAATATACTTTGTCTCCTATACAGGAATGCTCTGGAAGGCTATGACAAGCCAGATGGCGAGGCAGAGCTTGACTCCACAGTTAACAACCTGCACAACCTGGTCCACTCCTTCCTCAGTGGAACCAGCGCTCGYTCTCACTCTGCAGCKAATGACCCCGTCTTTCTGGTAATRATCTAGTTCAAATCAAATCAAATTGTATTTGTCACATGCGCCGAATATACAACAGGTGTAGACTTTACAGTGAAATGCTTACTTACAAGCCCTTAACCAACAATGCAGTTAAGAGAAATACTTCAAGAACAATAAGAAATAAAAGTAACAAATAATTAAAGAACAGCAGTAAAATAACAATATCGAGGCTATATACAGGGGGTACCGGTACAGAGTCAATGTGCGGGGGCACCGGTTAGTCGATATAATTTAGGTAATATATAAATGTAGGTAGAGTTATGGTGTGGTTGCCTATGAGTCCATGTATTTGACTGTCATGTGAGTTAATGTAAAGAATTGGTAGTTGGTCAGATTTCTGTGCAGARGATGCAACAATGTTTTACAGTTACATAACTATCTCTCTCTCTCTATAGGTGCTCCATGCTTTCACTGATGCCATTTTTGATGAGTGGATGAGAAAGTCTGTTCCACCAAACTCCAGCTTCCCAGATGAGATGGCTCCAATTGGTCACAACAGACATTATAACATGGTGCCATTTTTCCCTCCTGTGACCAACGAGGAGATTTACGTGGCTTCTGATCAACTGGGATATTCTTATGCCATTGAACTCGATGGTTGGTGATTTCACAGATAACTTTGCAATTAAATAATCGTCATCGACRTATGCTTGTTTTATTAGCAGGTCAATGAAATAAGAACACTTTGATAAAGATCTTGTTGCATTAAATCTCTTATTCTATCCCTTCCTCAGCTACAGACGGTGGAATCGTGTTTGTGATGGGCTCCAGTCTGGGTGGTGTTTTCCTGGGTGCCCTGGTTCTTCTACTCGTCCTGGTGCTCTACTTGCAACAGTATAGGAAACACAGCTTTGAACCCCTTATCAAAGCAGAGTTTACCAACAAAAAGTACACAGAGGAAGCCTAGAGASTGTAGGTACATTTTGGCAGTGTTTTGCACAACTACATAGAGTAGGCAGCCAAATAGAAAACGTAGCCAACCAGGCGTCCCCGAGCCAGGGGGGTCTGGGGGTGCTTGCTCCTCTGGGGTCCTTTTCCCAGAAGGAGCTCTATTTTGGTACATTCTAATGACTTGACTCCATCTGAAATACACAGTGAAATGATTGAATACTTTATCGAGTTTACCTCCAAGTTGGAAAAATGATTTGTGGTATTGTGTAGAAAGACTTTACAATTTGTATTGCTGAAAATGTATGAATTCACTGTATTTTTWGTTGTTTTGGATATTGTCTATGTCAGAGAACATTAAACCTTTTTTTAACATTCTCTTGAGATTAAAGTCTTATTTACAGTTTTGCTGCAAGATATGAATTTGTTTATTATGTTAATTATTATGTTTTAGTCAAATATTATATCTGTTTGGGCTGCTTGCGGCCAATTGGCAGTCTACAAATTATTACGTTCCGGGCCCCGACCATCCGGCCAAGAATAATATTAGCCCACTGCTGAATCTAGTTGATGATCCCTGTTTGTAGATCAAAACAGAGAACACTATCGTGTTCATGACAGTAAGGCTCATATTAGTTTGTAGACCAAACGGTTCGGGCGTTACAGCCAGATGTTGGCACATCAGCGATACCAACATCAGACGAGTCCCGTGGGGCCAAAATAGTTAATTAATATGCTACTTTGTACACCAAACTGTTCAGACGCTACAGATGTTTCCGTGAGAAGKCATATTTMGGGGATTTCTCCTGGTCTGACAAACAGTGCTGTAGCTCTGCCACTTTTTACAGCAGATATGGAAGCCTACATAGACYGATGCAGTGGACTGAGACTCAGCCCATACAAGAAAACAGATACAGGGCCTTCAGAAAGTATTCACACCACATTTTCCACATTTTGTTGTGTTACAGCCTGAATTTAAAATTGATTAAATTGAGATTGTGTGTCACTGGCCTACACACAATACCCCATAATGTAAAAGTGGGATGTTAAAAAAAAAAAAAATTGTATGAAAAAAAAAATAAAGAAAAGCTGAAAAGTCTAGAGTCAATAAGTATTCAACCCCTTTGTTATAGCAAGCCTAAATAAGTTAAGGAGTAAAAATGCGCTTAACAAGTCACATAATAAGTTGCAAGGATCCACCCCTTTTTTCCCCACCTAAAATGACATACCCAAATCTAACTGCCTGTAGCTCAGGCCCTGAAGCAAGGATATGTATATTCTTGGTACCATTTGAAAGGAAACACTTTGAAGTTTGTGGAAATGTTAAAGAAATSTAGGAGAATATAACACAATAGATCTGATAAAAGATAATACAAAGAAAAAAAAACAACGTTCTTTTGTATTTTATTTGTACCATTATCTTTGAAATGCAAGAGAAAGGCCATAATGTATAATTCCAGCCCAGGTGAATTTAGATTTTGGCCACTAGATGGCAGCAGTGTATGCATACKTTTTAGACTGATCCAATGAACCATTACATTTCTGTAAAAAAAWTGCATCAAGACTGCCCAAATGTGCCTAATTGGTTTATTAATAACTTTTCATATTCGATATTGTGCACCCTCTTCAAAAAATAGCATGGTATTATTTCACTGTACTAGCTACTGTAAATTGGATAGTGCAGTTAGATTAACAAGAATTTAAGCTTCAGCCCATATCAGATATGTCTATGTCCTGGAAAATGTTATTTTTTACTTACAACCCCATGCTAATTGCATTAGCCTACGTTAGCTTAACCGTCCCGTGGACGGGATAGATCCCTAATTAACATGATTTTTGAATGACTACTGAATCTCTGTACCCCACCCATAAAATTATATGTAAGGTCCCTCAGTTGAGCAGTGAATTTCAGACACAGAATCAACCACAAAGATCAGGGAGCTTTTCCAACGCCTCGCAATGAAGGGCACCTATTGGTAGATGGGTAAAATAAAATAAAGCTGACGTTGAATATCCCTTTGAGCATGGTGAAGTTATTAATTACACTTTGGAAGAGGTYTCAATACACCCAGTCACTACAAAGATACAGGCGCCCTTCCTAACTCAGTTGTTGGAGAGAAGGAAACTGCTCAGGGATTTCACCATGAGGCCAATGGTGACTMTTAAACAGTTACAGAGTTTAATGGCTGTGATAGGAGAAAACTGAGGATGGATCAACAACATTGTAGTTACTCCACAATACTAACCTAAATGACAGAGTGAAAAGAAGGAAGCCTGCACATTCCAAAACATGCATCCTGTTTTCAACAAGGTACTTAAYTAATACTGGAAAACAATGTAGTTAAGAAATTTACTTKATWTCCTGAATAGAAAGCGTTATGTGTGGGTTAAATCCAACACAACACATCACTGAGTAGCATGGTGGTGGCTGCATCATGTTATGGGTATGCTTGTCATTGGCAAGGACTAGGGAGTTTTTTTTTTTAAACCTGCAGATAACACTGTAAATTAACCAGGAACAATGTGAAACCTGCAGATAACACTGTAAAGTAACCAGGAACAATGTGAAACCTGCAGAATACACCTGTAAAGTAACCAGGAACAATGTGAAACCTGCAGATAGTTCCTGAATACTTTACAGTGCTATGTTAAAACCTGCAGATAACACTGTAAAGTAACCAGGAACAATGTGAAACCTGCAGATAGCACTGTAAAGTAACCAGGAACAATGTGAAACCTGCAGAATAGCACTGTAAAGTAACCAGGAACAATGTGAAACCTGCAGATAGCACTGTAAAGTAGAACTCCTATGTATATGTGATTCATATATTTTCATGCTTTAGCTGTTATTCATGATAGAAACTTGAACTTGCTCGCACCCTGTCATACAAGACATTATTGATGGGAATTTACAGTACAATGTTTACAGTGCTTTGCTTATCCTTGTACCTACGCTACCCTGATGATTTTGGGGCGGCAGGTAGCGTTGGGCCAGTAACCGAAAGGTTGCAAGATCGAATCCCCGAGCTGACAAGGTAAAAATCTGTCGTTCTGCCACTGAACAAGGCAGTTAACCCACTGGAACTAGGCCGTCATTGAAAATAAGAATTTGTTCTTAACTGACTTGCCTAGTTAAATAAAGGTAATAAKATWAAATTAAAATGATTTAYTAATAGGATATTGTCACCTAAATCTCATTATAACCCGTAAGATTGACATTATCCTGTGTTTTTCCCTAACTGAAGCATCCGTTACAGTATATAAAAAAAGAAAAATTGTATTATGCATTTCAATCATTTTTTTCTTGAAATTACAAATGTAAGTCATCAAATTGCTGTTACAATCTTTTTAATAAATATTTATTTGCAAGAAAGAGTAACAAAACACAGATGCAACCATTTTAATTGCATTAAAAAACTGTAAGGCATTTTTGTTTGTACGGTCTTTATGTTAACTAGATCATCAACCTTATTGGCTTGAATCGGTTTTCCAATTCTAAGCAACAGATATCATCATGATCTTCTTTTTGTTACAATAGAATGCATTTGACTGTATGAAATGTTGATGAATAATGTTTCTGAAACATTTGTTTGACATTAATTTGCTGATCCATAAGCATCAATTTTCAAGACAAAATATTGCAAATATATTACCATTAAAAGTGCAATGATACACAAAATAAAAAACAGCATCCTGCAAGATAATTATTCATATTAAAGAATCTTATTTTAAGGACACATTGACAAAGGGACAAAATGTTTTGTTCTCCATAATTTTGCACATCATAATTTTGCCTTACATTCATACAAGATGAACACTAATACTGGTTTATCAAGAGGCAACGAAGCAAGCTCACACAATTTATATGCTGCACTGAGTCCATTAAGAGACCATGATAAAAGCTGAATGATTTTAATATAATCCTAACTCCCTTGTAATGTAAGCTTAGCTGGCCTTTTGTGGTTTACTGAGTTGACCGGCTGGCCCTCTGAGAACACCGAACACAGACTGGTTTTGTTGGCTAGCGTTTGAAGGGGGGGGGAATACAGAACTCTCCTTTCAGTAATACCGATCCTCTTCCTAGTCTCTGTAGGCATGCTCTACTGCCTATCCTCACTGGAGCATTCAACCCTGTCCAGACACTCTCTACCTCCTATAATTCTAATTTCACAGGTGTCTGTGGTCGGCATTGAGCCTGTCACCGCAGATAGAACCCCTCAGGRGCCAGAGATAAATGCAGGGGCCTTTTTTGTCTTCTGCATTTTTAGCCTTCAATGTGCTTTTAACCTACTACAATTTGGCACGTCATCTTGTTGATCCTCAGTCATTATTTATTGTTTTTAGTAATGAATGAATGAATGCAGACAGTCTGGTTTGAATCAATGTTATGTGTACTGTACACGAGAAGGGCTTGCTAGAATTGTTAGAACAAGGTGTCTTCCTGTATCTAAATTTGCCTTTATAATGACAGATGGGAAGTTCAAGACATCACATTGTTGGTAATGACAACCCTTTGCAAGGCAGATGAACATGCAGTATTCTTATGAAGTTAAGCATGTGCAGTTAAAGTTGAATTAACATTAAAAACATAATTAACATTAAAAACATAATTAACATTAAAAACATAATTAACATTAAAAACATAATTAACATTAAAAACATAATTAAAAACATAGCAATCCTGAGTTATCAGGTAAAGGTTCATATCGGAGGATATAAAAAAAAGTGACACTTAAAAGGGACTAAATGAATGTAAGCCTTCAATAACCTCCCACCAATAAATGCAGGCCGATAGTTTGCACGTTTGACCATTCTCTTACTCTTTTCAATGATTAGAAAATACATAGTGGATATCACCATAGAACATAAAGCAATATTTCTGATGAGGTTCTTTGTGATATGATAACATTTGCACTCAAAAGAATTGAACGCAGTAAATGGTAAAAACTCATTTCAGATATGAGCAATACACAGTGTTGGGGAGTAGTGAAGTACATGAAGTTCACCTAGTAATTTAACTACATTTTGCAGTAGCTTGGTGGTAGTTGAACTAACTTCTAATCTAGGTTGTGTTTTCAGTAGTTAATGACTTGTTAGCCATGTAGCGGTGTAGCTAACTACTGGAACTACACACTACTGTTTTACCATGTAGCAGTGTAGCTAACTACTGGAACTACACGCTACTGTTTTACCATGTAGCAGTGTAGCTAACTACTGGAACTACACACTACTGTTTTACCATGTAGCAATGTAGCTAACTACTGGAACTACACACTACTGTTTTACCATGTAGCYGTGTAGCTAACAACTGGAARTACACYRTACTGTTTTACCATGTAGCAGTGTAGCTAACAACTGGAATTACACATTACTCTTTTTGCAAGATACGGGTAGGAAATAATTTCCTTTCTTTTTCTTTTTCGGCATCAGACCTGACTAATTCTCACTTGGAACATTGTGTTTGTGTTTAATAGACAAAATGACACATTCCGTTAACATTTTATCCCAAAGATGCAATTTGTAGTCTATGACATTTCAGATTTGCATATGATCATTCATTTTTGAAGTAGTTTTGGATGTAGTGAAATACTTTTTTAAAAGTAACTTTAGTTTTAACTAATATATATATATATATTTTGTATTATTAGCGTTAACATTATTAGGGTAGCTTTTGTGTAGCTTAACTTCTTGCAGTTTGAAGTAATTGATAGCTTGGTAAACTATATTTTCACAGTAGCTTCCCCAACACTGGTAATAGAATATCTTACTTTACCTGATTAACATTAACAACAYACATGTTTCATTGGTATCATTTACTGTCAATGTAGATGTAATCAATAATATTTAAAGCAGAGGAAACAAGGTAGAAAACCAACAATTATTGTGACAGCCGTACTGTTTCTATTTGTTTATGTGATTTTGGGGTCGTCTGAGGTTTGTTATTTGAATGAAGAAATGCACTTCWAACATGTCAACAAGTAAAAGACCTGTCAACTGAGATCACCTCATAGTATAATGTGGTATAACAGTAAACCATAGTAAACGTGTTTTAGCTGGGACTCCTGGTCACCTCTAGGTGTAACCTCTCCACATACTCACAGTGATAAAACAAAATACCCTTCTAAAGCATTGGAAAACAAATTAAATGAAATAGGACCAAAAGTGCAAGGGCTTTTTCTCACGGAGACCTAATAACATCTGCCTTGTGACAAAATTAATTKTTGAACAATGTTTAACAGGAGATCATCTGTTTCTATCTTGGAGTGACGGCAGTCATGTGAAGCCCTGTCTAAGGATGGAATCAACAACCAGACACTCTTTGGGAGGAGGAAAGGGGAACCAGGATGCATGACTGCTGTCTCCAGAGCAGAGTAGACCCCCTCTATCTATCCGAAAGGCCAAGGCTGCCTGAATACTGTCTGCTTGACTGTAGCTCCAGTCTGTTTGGGTAGAAAAACACAGCGTAGAGAGAGATCCTACTGTCCACGTTGGGTGAGTTCCCCCAGCATTATCTCCATAGTCTGTGCAGTGCCAGGGCTGAAAGGGCCAGGCTGGCCAGCAGGGCTGCTGAGGGGGCAGGGTGTGTGGCTGCTGCTGAGTCCTCCATCGGGCCGCTCCCGCTCCGGTCCGCTCCCACCACCGGGGCCTCGGTGCTGGCAAAGTCAAACTCAGTGACGCAGGCCTCCGTGCAGCCGCTGCCACTGCCCGAGCCACTGCCCTCGTCGCCTGGACAACAGCACAGGAACACACAGAGCACAATGAGCAGTCCATAGATATACAGAGAGAGGAWCTGACAGAGAACAACAGAAAGAGCAACTGACAGAGACTATTGATATAAAATACACTTTCAARGTTAAAATGAAAACATGAATACAGAAAAAATTATTGCAGATTTTGAATATGAAAACGTTTAATAATATAATATATATTTATACAGTACCAGTCAAAAGTTTTAMAACACCTACTCATTCAAGGGTTTTTCTWAATTTTTACTATTTTCTACATTGTAGAATAACAGTGAAGACATCAAAACTATGACATAAAACATATGGAATCATGTAATAACCAAAAAAGTGTTAAACAAATCAAAATATATATAATATTTGAGATTCTTCAAAGTAGCCACCCTTTGCCTTGACTGCTTTGCACACTCTTGGCAAAGCTGTCATCACACTCTTGAACAATCAAATATATAAAATGTATTTTGATTTGTTATACACCTTTTTAGTTACTACATGATTCCATATGTGTTATTTCATAGTTTTGATGTAGAAATTTGTAAAATATAGAAAAACCCTTGAATGAGTCGGTGTCCAAACTTTTGACTGGTCCTGTATATACACAGTGRKTTCGGAAACMATTCAGACCKCTTGACTATTTCKWCATTTTGTTACGTTACAGCCTTATTCTAAAATGGATTAAATTAATTTTTCCTCATCAACTTACACACAATACCCCATAASTGAAAACAGGTTTTTAGAAATGTTTGCAAATGTATTCAAAAAAAAWWAAAAKWYAAATACCTTATTTACATAAGTATTCAGAACCTTTGCTATGAGACTCGAACTTGAGCTCAGGTGCATTCTGTTTCCATTGATCATCTTTGAGATGTTTCTACAACTTGATTGGAGTCCACTCGTAGTAAATTCAATTGATTGGACATGATTTGGAAATGCACACACCTGTCTATATAAAGATCCCACAGTTGACAGTGCATGGCATAGTAAAAACCAAGCCATGACGTCGAKGGAATTGTCCATAGAGCTCCGAGAAAGGATTGTGTCGAAGAACAGATCTGGGGAAAGGTACCAAAACAATTCTTCAGCATTGAAGGTCTAGAACACAGTAGCCTCAATCATTCTTAAACTAAATAAGTTTGGAACCACCAAGACTCCCTGCCAAACAAGCAATCGGGGGAGAAGGGCCTTGGTCAAGAACCCGATGGTCACTCTGAAAGAGGCCCAGAGTTCCTCTGTGGAGATGGGAGAACCTTCCAGAAGGACAATCATCTCCGCAGCACTACACTAATCAGGCCTTTATGGAAGAGTGGCTAGACGGAAGTCACTCCTCAGTAAAAGGCACATGACAACCCGCTTGGAGCAAAATACAGAGAGATCCTTGATGAAAACCTGCTCCAGAGCGCTCAAGACATCAGACTGGGGCAAAGGTTCACCTTCCAACAGGACAACAATCCTAAGCACACAGCCAAAACAARGCAGGAGTGGCTTCGGGACAAGTCTCTGAATGTCCTTGAGTGGGCCAAGCCAGAGCCCGGACTTGAACCTGATACAACATCTGTGGAGAGACCTGAAAATAGCTGTGCAGAGAAGCTCCCCATCCAACCTGACAGAGCTTGAGAGGATCTGCAGAGTAAAATGGGAGAATCTCCCCAAATACAGGTATTGCAAGTTTGTAGCGTCATACCCAAGAAGACTCAAGGCTGTAATTGCTGCCAAAGGTGCTTCAACAAAGTKCTGSGTAAAGGGTCTGAATACCTATGTAAATGTGATATTTCCGTTTWWAWTTTMTACTGAATTAGATTTTTTTCATAAAAARCTGTTTTTGCTTTGTCATTATGSGGTTCTGTGTGTAGATTGATGATGAAAAAAAAAKRWWTTRKWRCKWTTTWYYAWWAYGSRMYAAKSMWAKKAAATGTGGAAAAATTCAAGAGGTCTGAATACTTTCCGAATGCACTGTATWTGTGGAATGTTACTTACTTGAGTCTTGAAAGTAGATATCATTGCCATTGTAGGCATTTTTTAACTTGTTTGTCATCACTCTCAGAGCCATGATCTGCTGGCGAATGAACGTGTCCGGCCTGGTAATGTCCACGCCCACCTCAGGGTTATTCACCTGATTGGTCAATCCGTCTTTCAGAACCTCTGGGAAATACCTGCCAGGCCAGACAATAACCATTCCTTTTCATTTCATACATATTAAAAAGAGTTCCTATAGTTACCAATGCAACTGTTTTTTTAAAGAAATCATGTCTTCTGCACACCGAGGCAAACACCAATTTGTTAGGCAATTAGTAGAACATTTCATGTGGAACATTGGTGCAACACAGAGACTACGGGTGAATGAGAGTAATGGCAGAGCAGTTAATGYCACTCGACAGCCTCATTATAGTCTGGTCTGGCCTCCCCTGCATGCTGTGTCTGTCAAACAGAATTCTCSGGAACTGAGGCTGTGGGCTCTGCACCCTCCAGTTGGATAAGACAGGACAGAYACAAAGGCTGGACCCGCCATGTAACTCTCTCCAGTGTTGTTTTTGTCCTCTGCTCTCCTTCTGACAGGCTGGAATAGCACAGGTCTGTCAGGGGTGACCAGGGTGAGTAGAGTGAGCTCTTGAAAGGCACTTGTCTAGGGATGTTTTGACATACTTTGAAGATATTTCTCCAGGGAAATTGTTACAGGGGTCACTTCCTATTTATTATTTCACAACTCAGTCACTAGTGCCACCCATCCAAGGCTGTGCAATGTTTCCCCACATCCAGCAGTCACCAGTGCCACCCATCCAAGGCTGTGCAATGTTTCCTCACATCCAGCAGTCACCAGTGCCACCCATCCAAGGCTGTGCAATGTTTCCTCACATCCAGCAGTCCGTGCTGCTCTGAAACAGTCGGACAGCTTCGGGTAACAACACACCAAGAGGTACACCTTCTTTTAAAAATCATATTTGAACTAAAACCTGATAAAAACCTAAACTCTCAAACAAGACACGAGCTGTTACAAAAATCTGTTTTCCTACCGATTACTAATGCAACAAAAAAAACGACGACGTAATAATACGCTTTCTAAACATCTGTCTGACAATCTATTTGMAACACCCACACAACCTATCACAGGTTATATTGGTCAGGCAACAAAACCGACGATTGTTTACATGGTAACAGTGCCTTCAACATCTTCAGTTATGTTTGTATCTCAACCTTTGGGTGTTCAAACCCGTAGGATAACCAGTAGGGGAAGTATGTTTCCGCATCTAGACAACCTGGCATATCGAGAAAGACGGGGAAGAGATCACAATTCAAGAACGCTGGGATAAATGCAACCTCTATGTAATTATCATACACATAGGACACAACTAAATATTGCATTCATAATGACAGAATCAGAAACGAGCAATGCTATTAATATTACTCAAGTGAAGTCAGCCAGCAAGTCGAGTCCAATTATGAGTTAGTCACATATAATTGATCTTTAGATGGTTCTTCATATGTCAGATATATACACATATATTCAGATGTTAGATTTTCGAAAAATAACATTTTAAGTGAAACAAATGGAAAAACTAGAACGTTGGATCTGAATAAACCCATTTGAACTTGGCACTATAAGGTTATATCTGCAATCCAATTACAAGCCTGAACAAATACCGACGGACCAATCCCAACACGTCTTTGCCATGTCCGTCTAAGTATGGTCTAGGCTAGTCTTGCCAGCAATAATGGCACGGAAGCAAAATAACAATGCGGTCAGAAATCTTAAAGTAAATGTTGTCACATCGTTGTTCAGTGATGATAGTAATTTGTCTGATGATCATAATACATGGCTTAATGTATTTGATGATGTGTTCGGACTCTATCTTAGTAAAACAGTGTTATTCTATCAGTTATGCATTCAAATAGCTGCAGTTGTCTTAAAAACTGAACAATTGTCAGAAAGAACCTTATGGCTGAACACAGATTGACATTTCAGAGCCATAAGGTTGTATCTGTGATTGCACCCTCCTAAAAAAACTGATTTACAAGCATCTCAGGAGTTTGATACTCTGCACTTTAGGTAACTTTAAGGTGAGAACCTTAATGGGTTTTGAAATAAGAATCAGTTCGAAAACAGTTTTGAGGGATCTGGGATGTAAAAACATTGATTCTCAATATCTCAGAACTATGCTTTGCACAGATAGAACCTTAAAGTCCCAAGGTCACTAAGTAATATGCACATAAACGTACAAATCGTATTATGACTTTGGAATAACAGTAGTTTATTAGTCTCCCCTTTTGGGACAAAGCAGAATTTAACTTCAGTTTTCAAACATTTTGGCTGCTAATGCAATTAATTCCAGCAACGAGGCATTATGCTGGTTATAAAAAGACATCAAAGCAAATTAAAACCAACATTAAAAATGGAATCTGCTACCGTCGATGCCACTCTGTTTTTTATTTATTTATTTATTTTTACTTTGAATGAAAATATGGGGGTTGAGCCTGAGCTGGTTTGGGCTGGCCTTCTGGGCAAGGTGTGTCTTTGGTTGAGCCTGAGCTGGTTTGGGCTGGCCTTCTGGGCAAGGTGTGTCTTTGGTTGAGCCTGAGCTGGTTTGGGCTGGCCTTCTGGGCAAGGTGTGTCTTTGGTTGAGCCCTGAGCCACCTTGGGCTGGCCTTCTGGGTAAGGTGTGTATTTGCGTTAAACCCCGCCTACTCAAACAACCCTGCTGGAGCATGGCTCCGGAGCTTGAGAGGAAGGGACAGGCTACAGCCGCCAGAAACAAACACAGAGCAGACAAAGCCAACAAGCTAGTTAACGTGTTTGCAGATGAACTGTCCTGGTAGAAGGTACAATGTTTTCAGAAAATGTTGACAGTAACAAGCATCYGCCTTCTCGGTTCTTGGATCTGAATCAACAACCCCATAAGAGAAAAGGAAGAGAAAAAAAGACTGCTCAATCCAGAAACCAGATAAACATTGGAATTCATGTTGAAAGGTGGCGTGCATTGAAAGGTTAGAAGTGTGAAGCTGAAACTGCCACCCTTCTCATGGACTGGTAGGTAAGTGTTGGATTGTTTTTAGTCTACTTGCTAATTTACCTGCTAACCTTAGTGTGTGTAAAGTTCAAGCTAGCTAACAWGGCTACGTAGCTAGCTAGCTAATGTCCTCTGTATTCTGACTGTTTTGTACTCAAACTAATCTAACGATAGCTGCATCATGTAGCCACACTGCATAAACTCCACAAGATGGCCAAATGCCTTTATTTCAACTAGCTAATATTAGCTATCTAGCTAAAGCTTGATATGCAGATTGTTGACATCACAACATTAGTGGGTTTGGTTTGTAGATTATAATGCTAGCTAGCTGGGTGGTAAACAGCKTTTCAAGCCCAGGACCACCCCAAAAAAGTGCATCAGCTATTAAATCCGGTACAGTAACATCACAGAAACATGCATTTCTCAGGGAGATACTGGTGAAGACAATCTGATTTAGAGGGAACCTGGGGCTGTACAAGTTGTGGTGCAAACCCTAACACTGAAAGAGAGGTAAGAAATTCTATATGCATTTTTCTATTATGCTTCGTGATTCAATAATGATATGGTTTATTAATCGACCAAAATAGTTAGCTATGTTTGCCTGTTCAGCACATTGCCTGCCTATATACAGCATTGATTCCTACATAGCAGTGTTGGGATTAGTTACTTAAAAAAGTAATATATTACTCGTTACATTTAACAAAAGTAACGCGTTACTTTATAATATAACTTTGTGTGGAAAATAACGCGTTATATTACTTTGCATTACTTACATGAACAAAAAAAATCTAAATCTGCCGGAGGGAGCAAGGCGAGCTGTGCACACTCTACCAAACATACGCTTATTACTAACAGAGGTTTGATCACTAGTTTCTCCTTTCATCTGTGCCTCTGCTTTCCTGTACTAGTATGCAAGTGCTGCGCTATCATGTGGGCTCCTTAATTAGCCATATACAGTACCAGTCAAAAGTTTGGACACACTTACTCATTCAAGGGTTTTTCTTTATTTTTACTATTTTTTACATTGTAGAATAATAGTGAATACATCAAAACTATGAAATAACACACATGGAATCATGTAGTAACCATAAAAGTGTTAAACAATATTTTATATTTCAGATTCTTCAAAGTAGCCACCCTTTGCCGTGATGAAAGCTTTGCATACTCTTGGCATTGTCTCAACCAGCTTCACCTGGAATGCTTTTCCAAAAGTCTTGAAGGAGTTCCCACATATGCTGAGCACTTGTTGACTGCTTTTCCTTCACTCTYCAGTCCAACTCATCKAAAACCATCTCAACTAGTGACCATATCCCCCGTGCATCCAGCAAATGCGGAGGTGTTGCTAACATTCACGATAGCAAATTTCAATTTATAAAAAATATTAAAAAACGACTGCATTTTCGTCTTTTGAGCTTCTAGTCATGAAATCTATGCAGCCTACTCAATCACTTTTTATAGCTACTGTTTAGAGGCCTCCTGGGCCATATACAGTGTTCCTCATGGAGTTCCCTGAATTCCTATCAGACCTTGTAGTCATGGAAGATAATATTCACATTTTTGGTGACTTTAATATTCACATGGAAAAGTACACAGACCCACTCCAAAAGGCTTTTGGAGCCATCATGGACTCAGAGGGTTTTGTCCAACATGTCTCTGGACCTACTCACTGCCATAGTCATACTCTCAACCTAGTTCCGACCCGTGGAATAAATGTTGTGGATCTTAATGTTTTTCCTCATAATCCTGGACTATCGCACCACCATTTTATTACGTTTGCAATCGCAACAAATAATCTGCTCAGACCCCAACCAAGGATCATCAAAAGCCATGCTATACATTCTTGGACAACCCAAAGATTCCTAGATGCCCTTCCAGATTCCCTCCACCTACCCAAGGACGTCAGATTACAAAAATCAGTTAACCACCTAACTGAGGAACTCAATTTAAACTTGCGTAATACCCTAGATGCAGTCGCACCCATAAAAACAAAAAACATTTGTCATAAGAAACTAGCTCCCTGGTATACAGAGAATAACCGAGCTCTGAAGCAAGCTTCCAGAAAATTTGAACGGAAATGGCGCTACACCAAACTGGAAGTCTTCCGACTAGCTTGGAAAGACAGTACTGTGCAGTATTGAAGAGCCCTCACTGCTGCTCTATCATCCTATTTTTCCAACTAATTTGAGGAGAATAAGAACAATTCAAAATGTATTTTTGATACTGTCGCAAAGCTAACTAAAAGGCAGAATTCCCCAAGAGAGGATGGCTTTCACTTCAGCAGTGATAAATTCATGAACGTCTTTGTCGAAAAGATCATGATCTTTAGAAAGCAAATTACAGACTTCTCTTTAAATCTGCGTATTCCTCCAAAGCTCAATTGTCCTGAGTCTGCACAACACTGCCAGGACTTGGGATCAAGAGAGACACTCAGGTTTTTTAATACTATATCTCTTGACATGTTGATGAAAATAATCATGGCCTCTAAACCTTCAAGCTGCATACTGGACCCTATTCCAACTAAACTACTGAAAGAGCAGCTTCCTGTGCTTGGCCCTCCTATGTTGAAAATAATAAACGTCTCTCTATCCACCGGATGTGTACCAAACTCACTAAAAGTGGCAGTAATAAAGCCTCTCCTGAAAAAGCCAAACCTTGACCCAGAAAATATATCATAAATGACGTCAGACCGAGGCTCTGCATCTGTCCTCGTGCTCCTAGACCTTAGTGCTGCTTTTGATACCATCGATCACCACATTCTTTTGGAGAGATTGGAAACCCAAATTGGTCTACACGGACAAGTTCTGGCCTGGTTTGGATCTTATCTGTCGGAAAGATATCAGTTTGTCTCTGTGGATGGTTTGTCCTCTGACAAATCAACTACATTTCGGTGTTCCTCAAGGCTACGTTTTAGGACCACTATTGTTTTCACTATATATTTTACCTCTTGGTGATGTCATTCGGAAACAAAATTTTAACTTTCACTGCTATGCATATGACACACAGCTGTACATTTCAATGAAACATGGTGAAGCCCCAAAATTGCCCCCCCTGGAAGCCTGTGTTTCAGACATAAGGAAGTGGATGGCGGCAAATGTTCTACTTTTAAACTCAGACAAAACAGAGATGCTAGTTCTAGATCCCAAGAAACAAAGAGATATTCTGTTGAATCTGATAATTAATCTTGATGGTTATTCAGTTGTCTGAAATAAAACTGTGAAGGACCTCAGCGTTACTCTGAACCCTGATATCTCTCTTGACAAACATATCAAGACTGTTCCAAGGACAGATTTTTCCATTTACATAACYTTGCAAAAATCAGAAACTTTCTGTCCAAAAATGATACAGAAAAATGMKTCCATGCTTTTGTCACTTCTAGGTTAGACTACTGCAATGCTCTACTTTCCGGCTACCTGGATAAAGCACWAAATAAACTTCAGTTAGTGCTAAGCACGGCTGCTAGAATCTTGACTAGAACCAAAGAATGTGATCATATTACTCCAGTGCTAGCCTCTCTACACTGGCTTCCTGTTAAAGCTAGGGCTGATTTCAAGGTTTTACTACTAACCTACAAAGCATTACATGGGCTTGCTCCTACRTATCTTTCKGATTTGTTCCTGCCATACATACCTACATGTACGCTACGGTCACAAGACGCAGYCCTCCTTACTGTCCCWAGAATTTCTAAGCAAARAGCTGGAGGCAGGGCTTTCTCCTATAGAGCTCCATTTTTGTGGAATGGTCTGCCTATCTATGTGAGAGACGCAGACTCGGTCTCGACCTTTAAGTCTTTATTGAAGATTCATCTCTTCAGTAGGTCCTATGATTGAGTGTAGTCTGGCCCAGGGGTGTGAAGGTGAACGGAGCGACGAACCGCCCTTGCTGTCTCTGCCTGGCCGGTTCCCCTCTCGCCACTGGGATTCTCTGCCACTAACCCTATTACAGGGGCTGAGTCACTGGCTTACWGGTGCTCTTCCATGCCGTCCCTAGGAGGGGTGTGCCACTTGAGTGGGTTGAGTCACTGACGTGATCTTCCRGTCCGGGTTGGCACCCCCCCTTGGGTAAGTGTCGTGGGGGAGATCTTCGTGGGCTATATTCGGCCTTGTCACAGGATAGCAAGTTGGTGGTTGAAGATATCCCTCTAGTCGTGTGGGGGCTGTGCTTTGGCAAAGTGGGTGGGGCTATATCCATCCTGTTTGGCCCAGTCCGGGGGTATCGTRGGAAGAGGCCATAGTGTCTCCTGACCCCCGCTTGTCTCAGCCTCCAGTATTTATGCTGCAATATATTCACATAGTCTCCTCTGAACAGTTGATGTTGAGATGTGTCTGATGTTGAGATGTGTTACTTGAACTCTGTGAAGCGTTTATTTGGGCTGCAATTTCTGAGGCTGGTTACTCTAATGGACTTATCCTCTGCAGCAAAGGTAACTCTGGGTCACGAGAGCCAGTTTCATCATAGCGCTTGATGGTTTRTGCGACTGCACTTGAAGTAATGTTCAAACTTCTTGACATTTTCCGGATTGACTGACCTTTATGTCTTAATGTAATGATGGACTGTCGTTTCTCTTTGCTTACTTGAGCTGTTCTTGCAATAATATYGACTTGGTCTTTTACCAAGGCTTTCTTCTGTATACCACCCCTATCTTGTCACAACACAACTGATTGGCCCAAATGCATTAAAAACGAAAMAAATTCCACTAATTAACGTTTAACCCACCTGTTAATTGAAATGCATTCCAGGTGATTACCTCATGAAGCTGGTTGAGAGAATGCCAAGAGTGTGCAAAGCTGTCATCAAGGCTACTTTGAAGAATCTCAAAAATATTTTGATTTGTTTAACACTGTTTTTGTTACTACATGATTCCATGTGTGTTATTTCATAGTTTAATGTCTTCACTATTATTCTACAATGTAGAAAGTAGTAAAAATAAAGAAAAACCCTTGAATAAGTAGGTGTGTCCAAACTTTTGACTGGTAGTGTATACTGTCAGCCAAACATCTGCATATTTCTCGTCTTTTCATTCAAAATATTTCTTTAGAGCCGTGAGTTCTGGTTATAGAACGCACATAGGACCCATAGAGATGTAAAAGAGGGCACAATTACCAATAGGGGGAGAGCCATCTATGGGCTTTGCCATCACAGAAGCCATCAAAGATCAGAGGTGTGTGTGCCCTCTATGCATTTCTATGGACAGCAGCTGTCATAAAATTTCTCTAAAAAAGTATTTCTCTAAAAAAAGTATTTCTCTGCTCGCTCGAGAACTAAATGACGAAAAACAAGTCGAGATCGGTTTGTTTGACAAAGTAACCGTAATAATATTACCCAATTTGAAAAAGTAACGCGTTAGTCCGTTAGTCATAAAAGTAATCTGATTACGTAATGCACGTGTTAAACTCATTCTACGGAAGGCCGAGTGTCTGCGGGTTTTCGCTCCTCCCTTGTTCTTGATTGATGAATTAAGGTCACTYATTATTAAGAAACTCCCCTCACCTGGTTGTCTAGGTCTTAAACCAAAAGCCAGCAGATACAAGGCCCTCCATGGAATGAGTTTGACATCCCTGTCGTAACGTATTACCCCAAACACTGCTACCTAGTGTGAACTACCCACCAGAACGACTGAATGAATATCCCCCGCCATTTAGCTGTTGTTAACAGAGCATTGATGGTTGAATGCATAAACGGTCCATACGTTCTCAATATCATTTACTCATATCAAATAAAATCAAAAGGTATTTGGCATATACACAGGATACAGTGGGGCGTATACGGGAATATTATTTAACATTGTACGGTGTACTATTACAGTAACAATTTGTTTTATTTTGTTATGTAGAACAGGAGTACTTTGGCCATTTCTTAGTCACTCTTCCAACCTTTCAAAAGGATGCCCAATGTAATGTTTATCCGGATTCTGGATCAGTCAGGATTGGAGTAGCCTTTTACTATTTCTTTTCCTCTTTTGTGGTCGAGCTGATTCAGATCCAAGAACCGAGGATGATGCTTCTTTCTGCTCAGGGCTCAACCCCCATGTTTTCTTTCAAAATGAAAAAACAACAGAAGAACTGGGGTTGCCCACAGTCTGCGAATTTCAGCTTTAAAGGGCTTCACCAGGGAAGGCATCTGTTAAGACTCAGTTTGGTCGGGTGCTTTTATGTCTCCAAACTCAGCCAGAAATGTCAAGGTTCTCCAATAGTGAACTGCCGTATTTGGGCCAGTGCAAAATACATAATTAGAATGGTTCTATATTCAGGGACCAGACATATTGTGGAAGTAATTTAGTGCTAGTTTACCCAAGTGTTTGGGGTAAGCAGCCTGTGTTCGGGTGCGAACATTTATTGTAGTCGAGTCTTACCTGCCCTTGGTGTGCCCATTCCAACACTGGTCATCATCGGTGGCATTTCCTGCTGTCACCCTGTGTGGCTTGCAGATGTCCTCAGGCAGGTTGGACCAGAACTTCTTGAACAGCTTCAGTTTCTCCTTGATGTCAATCACCTGAGCATGTGAAAGAAGGAGAGGTAGATTTAACATCACACTGACTTGAGGATGATGTTCCACAAACTCATCAGGGAGAGGTACATCATATTGGGATAAAAACTGCAGTGTACACTTGACACTTTATCATCCTATTGAACATATATATTGCAGCTAAAAGAACGGTACAATTGTCAGTGTACATTCTGAGAGGATACATGTTTAAAAATGCATTTCACCCAGAGCTCAAGGAGACAAATAACCTGTGCCCTATAAAGAACTGATAAAGGCTAATGTTGAGAAAAGCTTAGTCCAGACCATAGATACAGAATATTGTATCTCTTCAGCCCAGCACCCCACAGAGTTATCCTCAGACACATTTATATAACAACCACAACATGCTTAGTGACTTGCACCATAAACTTGGAGGGTCCTTCTAAACCACTCAAGGCAAAAGAACGGCAGGACCTCAGCCATTTCACCAGCTGTCATCATTGGCAGCTCTATGGTGAGAAATCTCGGTTCCGGGGCAAAAACCCTTTGCTATCCTGGAGCAGGAGTASAGGKCATTACAAGGCTGCTTCCTACCGTTCTACAAAAGATGCTGGGGGCTGACGCTGTCGCAGTCCATGTGGAGTCAAACGGCATTAGGAGGACTAGCTCAGAACTGCTGAAAATGTATTTTAAAGAACTGATTCTAGCTCTGAAAGATTCCAAAAAGCGGCCAATTATTTCAGGCCAGGTACCATCGCTGGGCCACGGCTGTGAAAGATTCAGCAGGCTACTGGCATTACACACCTGGCTAAAAGGCTACTGTAGCTCTGTTGGTGTAACTTTTATAGATAACTTTGACACCTTTTGGAAATGGAGTCCATCCAAATCATCTTGGCTCACAGATCCTGTCCGTACATTTCAAGGCTGCATTGAGACAATGACTTATCTGTGACCCAAGCCCTGCTCAGATAATCCKTACCATTGTGTCGCTGAMRWGTCGTAGTGCTGCTGCAAATGTACATCGTCATGGGGTGTTGTCAGTCATATTGTAAGTAACKTAYTGTATGTCCCTCTAACTCCCCTGAATGCTTATGTCAATCCTACAGCTATTGTCAGCAGTAARCAATCACCTACGAACCTGAGATATACTGTTAGCACTGAGGTGGTTTGCCCGAGTAGGAAGTCCACTGTGTGCAGCTAACTCTGCACTATCAGCTCAAACATAAATATCACTGTCATGTCTACCTCTGATAAGCCGCCCAGTAAAGCAATAAAAACAATCAAGAATCTCAGAAAAGAGCTAAAAGTAGCCCACATTAAAATATGTAGCCTTTAATTTACAATCTGCAGAAACTATGAGAATAGAAAGGTTCAGAACATTTGTGAAACAGCACAGTTAAAAATATATGGCAAATAGAAAATCAAAAGTGGATGGTTTTCAGGGATAGATGGAAGGGGTTGAGTGGAGCTGAAGGATGGGACTAAAAACAACAAGACAACTAATGTAAAATATACTGTGTCCGTAAAATGTATATAGGTTCAGAATGTATGTGAAACAGCATAGTAAAGAATATATGGCAAATAGAAATCAATACTGGGTGGTCTTCATAGATGGGATTAAAAACATACAAACGATAACTATTGTGAAATGCACTCCGTAAAATGTATATAGTATGTATGAGATGGAAGTAGAAGCATAAGTGTTGTTGTCTGTTAGGTTACTCCAATTAAGGGAGTTAGGGGGGGAAGGAAAATATATATGTTTAAAAAATATATATATGGGGGTTGGAAATGATGCAGACAATTACATCGATGGAAGCTAATCTATCTGCAATATTAATGCTGATCTACCCACAAAAAAAACACAGAAACATATGTAGACTAAAAAACAAGGTCCATGAAATCGATAACTTGCTAGTATCAGATAACATCATTCATCACAAAGCCCACTGATACTGCCAACTACTTGAATGATTTTTTTCCTTGGCAAGATTAGCAAATGTAGGCATGATAACAAATTCTGAACCTACACATCCATGCATAAATGACCAAATTATGAAAAGACAAACATTGTAATTTTGAATTCCGTAAAGTGAGTGTGGAAGAGGTGAACAAATMATTGTTGTCTATCAACAATGACAAGCCACCGGGGTCTGACAATCTGGATGGAACATTACTGAGAATGATAGTGGATGATATTGCCACTCRCATTTGCCCTCTCTTCAATCTAAGCCTAATGGACAGTGTGTGCACTCAGGCCTGGAGGGAAGCAAAAGTAATTCCGCTACCCAAGAATAGCAAAGCACCTTTTACTGCCTCAAACATCTGACCAATCAGCCTGTTACCAACCCTTAGTACACTTTTGTGTTTGACCAGATACAATGCTATTTCAAAGTAAACCAATTAACAAAAGATTAACAGCATGCTAATAGGGAAGGGCATTTAACATGTAACCACTTACACAAATGGCTGATGATTGGCTGAGGTAAATTGCTAATAAAAAGATTGTGCGAGCTGTTTTGTTAGAGTTCAGTGCAGTTCAGTGTAGAGTTCAGTGTAGCTTTTGACATTATTGATCATAATCTGCTGCTAGAAAAACATATGTGTTATGGCTTTACATCCCCTACTCTACTGTGGACCAAGAGTTACCTGTCTAACAGAACACAGAGTGTGTTCTTTAATGGAAGCCTCTCCAACATTGTCCAGGTAGGGTCAGGCATTCCCCAGGGCGGATGTCTAGGCCCCTTACTTTTTTCAATCTCTTCTAATGACCTACCACTGTCTCGGAGTAAAGCCTGTGTGTCTATGTATGCTGATGACTCAACACTGTACACGTCAGCTACCACAGCAAGTGAAATCACTGCAGTCAGTTTCAGAATGGGTGGCAAGAAATAAGTTAGTCCTAAATATTTCTAAAACTAAAAGCATTGTATTTGGGACAAATCATTCACTACACCCGAATTATGTGGAAATTGAACAAGTTGAGGAGACTAAACTGCTTGGTGTAACCCTGAATTGTAAACGGTCATGGTCAAAACATACTGATGCAAAGGTAGCTAAGATGGGGAGAGGTCTGTCTGTGATAAAGTGCTGCTACAGCATGCCTTCTTGACATTGCTATCAAACAACAAGTCCTACAGGCCCTAGTTTTGTGGCACCTGGACTACTGTCCTGTCCTATGGTCAGGTGCCACAGAGGGACATATTACAATTGGCCCAGAACAGAGCAGCACGACTGGCCCTTAAATGTACACAGAGATCCAACATGAATAACATGCATGTCAATCTCCCCTGGCTCACTTTATCACATTATCTGTGAGAGGTATTGACGTGTTGAATGCACCGAGCTGTCTGTTTAGGCGACTAGCACACATGCTCAGACACCCATGCATACCCCCACTAAACATGCCACCAAGGCCAAGAACACAGTACTACATAGAGCCATGACAACGTGGAACATTATTCCACATCACGTAACTCAGGAAGGCAGTAAAGTCCGATTTTTAAAAAATGATAAAACTACACCTTATGGAACAGCATGGACTGTGAAGAGACACACAGGCACAGACCCACGCGCACACACACACTAACACACGCACTCTATACACACGCACATTTGGATTTTGTATTGTAAATATGTTGTAGTAATGTGTAGGGAAGTGTAATGTTTTAACTCCTATGTAAATTGCCCAAAATATTGCTGGACCCCAGGAAGAGTAGCTGCTGCCTTTGCAGAAATCAATTGGGGATCCATAATAAACCCCAGGAAGAGTTGCTGCTGCCTTGGCAGGAACTAACAGGGATCYATAATAAATACAAATAGCTGGATGTTGTATTTTAATGTTTGGATTTACGTGTTTCACAAAAACTGAAGGGAAACCTGATAACATCAGGGTGTTCCCATTATCTGTCTCCCCCTGTCACTCTGTTGGCTGCAGGTTAAATTGTAGTGAACCTGTAGTTGAACATGAAAGGTGCAGTACTTACAGTGGGGTCGCCGCCACTGCTTTTGAGGTGTTCATCCTGTCACACGGATGCCAAAYCACTTTAGCAGCTCTGATACCGCTGCCCAGAGGGGTCAGGACTCCACTCAGAGCACTAACATCACTGGCCATATTTAACTAAACCACACAACTGACTGCACCAGGATACAATGCTTCGGGCATACACTGGATGTGTCCCAAATCGTACCCTATTTGGCCTATATACTACTTTTGACCAGAAAGTAATTCACACCATAGTGATTAGGTTATAATTTTTTTGTACAATACATCATCATAAACACCAAGCAACATACTAATATATGTACAAAGCTGTCATCAAGGCAAAGGGTGGCTATTTGAAGAATCTCATATATAAAAATATATTTGATTTGTTTAACACTTTTTTGGTTACTACATGATTCCATATGTGTTATTTCATAGTTTGATGTCTTCACTATTATTCTACAATGAAGAAAAGTCAAAATAAAGATAAACCCTTGAATGAGTGGGTGTTCTAAAACGTTTTGTGTTTATATATTTTAGTGTTATATATATATAGCAATATGAGTTACAACGGAGAGGTAAACATCGATCTCATGTGATCCCAATTGAAACAAAAACAGAGATTACATTGACACACCACTGACACCTCCCCCATATTGAGTGCACCACAATCCCTTGTGACAGATGATCTGAGGAACGGGGCTGTGTTGGCGAGGGTGAGGGGCTGGTGTTGGTGAGGGCCTGTGTGGCGAGGGGCTGTGTTGGCGAGGGGCTTAGTGTGTTCGAGGGGCTGTGTTGTGAGGGCCTGTGTGTGCGAGGGGCTGTGTTGGCGAGGGCTGTGTTGGCGAGGGCTGTGTTGGTAGGGGATGTGTTGGTGAGGGCCTTGTTGTAGGGGCCTGTGGTGGCGAGGGGCTGTGTTGTGAGGCCTGTGTTGGAGCTGTGGCGAGGGGCTGTGTTGTGAGGGCCTGTGTTGGCGAGGGGCTGTGTTGGCGAGGGCCTGTGTTGGCGAGGGGCTGTGTTGCGAGGGCCTGTGTTGTGAGGGCTTGTTGTGAGGGCCTGTGGTTGGCGAGGGGCGTGTGTGGCGAGGGGCTGTGTTGGCGGGACTGGTGGCGAGGGGATGTGTTGGTGAGGGGGCTGTGTGGGTGGATGGATGGTGGAAAGAGGAGATAAGTGATTCATTTTGTCCAGTCTGTATTACAGAGCTTTGACAATAAATGAGGGCTTTAGCTTTATGTTCTGTAAAACAAAAGCAATTAATGTGTTTAATGGGAGTTTAATGGCATAGACATGAAAATATGACAAGGCTCCAGATTTAACTGGCTTTTAGAGTAGTTAGATATTCTCATTGATTTAGGGGGTGATATAGTCACAAAATTCAGTTTCATAACAAAATAACTGAATACAGTAAATATGTATTTATTGTATAGAGATGTAAAGAGATTGCAATGTCGTATCTGTCCCATTATAGCGTCTGGGAGCATACGGGCAGTGCCATTGAGGCCATCTCCATTTTGAAGTAGTCCATGTTCTTCTTCTATTACTACTTGGAGTTGGTAAACAAACTGTAAGGGTGTGCAGTATATTGCCATRTAGAGAGTGTTGTTGGAACAGGTATAAAGCCATAGTTGGCTATTTACTACCACCTGCAGTTATGGAATGTTTGCTCASGAGTATAATTCATTGGCTGACCCTCCTGATAACTGGYATGGGATTATGTGATCCTTCCTTAAACCATAGGAAGTCCCACCCAGTTGACTACTTCAAAATGGTAAAACTGGCTTTTGGGCACTAGAGTACTCGATGCATCTCTATGATTTATTGATAGCCCTCATTCTATGAACATTTAAATATATAACTGATATTCCTACAGAGCGAACAAAGGCCATCTCCAGAGAGAGAAAATGTCCTTTTATACCATCTAAATGGAATTTGACTTTTCTTTTCTACCTCACCTTCAAATATTTCAGCACACCCAAGGAGTGAGAATAAATAAAGAGGAGAAGAGAGAGTGTGCTTTTTCACAAGTAGACCAAATGCAATTTACTTCTATAAACAGTTTTTGGCTATCTGAGTCAGTCTCCATCTTTATTCTGCATTCCCTATGAATAAATAAAATGGTATGAGGACTGCATCAATAAGCTGATACCGGCAGGCTGGCGATATGACCACTAGATGGCAGTCCATCTCTGAGAAATTGAAGGAGTGTGTGTGGCAGTGTTTCCCAAAACTCGGTCCTCGGTACCCCAAGGGGTGGACGTTTTGGTTTATATCCTAACACTACACAGCTGATTGAAATAATCAACTAGTCATCAAGCTTAATGCAGACAGTATTAAGCAGAAACCAAAATGTGCACCCCTTGGCTCCCGAGGACCGAGTCTGGGAAATGCTGGTGTGTGTGAGTGTAAGAGAGTGAGACAGAGAGAAAGACCGCATATTGAACCATCTAAACCTAACAAATCATACCAGATATTATATATTAATGTATACACACATGCACGCACATAAACACAGGTACGCGCACACACAAACAAACAAATAATCAATTAAAAAAATGTATGGATTATGCAAATGGTATTCATAGTTAATACTCATGCAGAAAAAGAAACAAGGTCACACTTTAAACTGTTCTGCCTCTTGCCCTGTTAATATGCCATGGGAATTGGAGTATCTGGACCAGCAAGTGATAATACAAATTGGTTACATATGCTTTATGGCAAAAATATCTTCATGCATTTAAGGTAAAATGCAGAGWTACATAAAGATCCTCAGAATGTAAAGAAGAGCACATCATCTCATAAACACTGGGGAGGAAGTTTGTATTCTCTAGTGTACACATAGAAAGTGGAGGCTGAGAAGCACTGACTGACAGGTACAGTATGTGCAGGTTGTCAATGAGGAGGCAATATTGAGAAGAGATAGAGCGAGAGAGACTGTGATCGAGAGAAAGACAGAGATACTAAGATTCTGTTCACAATAGGAGATATTTCCATTCAAATAAAAAAACGTACAAACTAACATGGCAAACATCCTAGAAGCATCAGGTTGTTGAAATAGATGAAAATACCCCTCGGGAAATGAACACTTTCTGTCTTCTCTAACATCCGCCACCGACAAATGTGTAGCCACAGGACATTYAAGGCGTGATTATTAAACATGGTCCTCTGACTAGAAGATTGGGAAGTGTTCACAGTGAAGACAGACTTATGTTTATCTACTCATTTCCTTTTATTTGCCACTTTTATGYACACAATTACATGTTGCACTACAAAAACCAGGAAATGTGCCATTATATATGATCTGGGTGTTAAATGGATAGCTGGCAACATTTCCTGTCGAGGAAATAAATACAGTGCAAATCGCAGGTTGACGTTTATCGTCATGAAACTTGACCTGGAGGCAGAGCTGACTGATTTCCACTTGATGGGCCGGCTGCAAACTCAAAATTGTCTATACTGTAAAAATTCATGATATTTTTATTTAATTWAWTTTTTTTGCTTTTTGGTCTTAATTTAAGGTTAGGTTCAGGCATTAGGGTTAGCAGTGTGGTTAAGGTTAGGGTTAACATCAGATTTTATGGCTTTGTGGCTGTGCTAGCTAGAGACCACWCTGCAGAGCTGCCTCCAGAACAACATTCATGATGAAAAACGCTAACCTGTGTACAAATCACTGAAGACCTAACCTTTGCCAACCTGACTTACGGTGGTAATAATGTCCAGGATATTTAATAAAAAAATATATCATAACGGTTATCAAGAGAGTATTGTTACTGTTCAGAGTTTCTGTATTTTACTAGCTAATCTCAATGTGGGGTCTTTTCAGGTAAAAAGAACCCCCAGGACTACCCTATCAAAGAGCCTGGGCTTGTCTCTCTGCTTCTGAACTAATATGTACATTCTGTTTAATGCATCATGCCATCTATAATCCATCTCTCTTCAAAGCACAGAGCGGTCCTATTTGGAATACCTCCAGAGGACACCTGCTGATTGCACCGACATGCAGGGACGGCCACAGAAACTGACAAACAGGGCAACACTTCATTGGGAAATGTGAAAGTGTTTCAGGATTGCTGGGTARCGAGGCTTTCTGAAATTCAAATGACATTTCAGGTATCACTTGTTTGTATTCATATAATGAAATGCGTACCGTTGTCACCAAGCTTTTCACATAAAGGTCATGGAAAAAAAGGAAAGTGTTACCTTTTGGACAGAATAATGTGTGAAAACATTGAAGATGAAACATGAAATTAAACAGAGAAGATCAAATGCTGCAGCAGAGTCCAGCCTTGTCTGCTGCCTACTCTCTCTCCCTGTCCTGAGTCATACATCTCTCTCTCTACAATTCTCTCTTCCACTCCCTCTCCCTGCAGCTGTCTGCAGGCAGATTACCAGTGGGAAACCAGCAGGTCTAACTAATGGATGTAAACAGCAGTACTGGGGATTAATCCAGCTGTAAACATGATTAAAAAGGAAGCTGTAATGTGCTAATGTTGGCTGTAAATAACACACACACTACCTGTCATCCAGGGACATGACTTTACTTATAAACTCTGATCAACTGATCAACTAAAGTGCCTTCAAATTCAAAGCAGTATGTTCCAAATCAAACATATCATGAAGACTATTTTCTCATTGTGGGAAATAATTGGGCATACAGAATTTTTACAGATGATTATCACTATCTAGGATACAACAGTAAAAAAATAAAAATAAACCTAGAATATCTGTGTATTGATAAAATGACACCTGCCATATCACTTGTCTGTCACCTCTGTTGGTAGTGTTCAGATGCCCTTGCCTCCAGATCAAAATCTGACATGTCACCGGCTCTGAAGCCAAAGTCCCCCTCCTKCCCTGGCTGCTCTACAATGCTGCCAGGCCTCATAACCAACCTCTAAACTGTCTACTGGATGAAGAAAGACCAAGGTGACTAAACTACATGTCCAAATGTCAATGTCCACTGGCTGTCAGACTGCTGAGGTCAGATGTATTAAAAGGGGTCGTGCCCTCACTTGATTCAGCGCTGCGTTAATTAAACATATTTTCGTTCCAATTTATATTAAAGCAAAGTGTCAATAACCCTTAGTGTCTTTAATGTCACTTACAAAGTCCACGTTGATGATAAATCAGCTGTTAATTATGGGTTTTCTAAATGAATAACAAAGGATGTCATCAACTGCAGCGTATAAAAGCTATCGTTCAGTCACAACACTGCTAGTAAATGAGTCTAATCATAGCCTGTACAGAAGGTCTGGCCACAGTAACAACAAGGGGCAGAGAACTCCATGATCAAATTATTTTCCATGGCAACAGTCGCTACTGTCTGCATTTAAATAGGTTTTCATTTGATTTAAATGCTGTATTCTAGCTGCATCTCAATTACAGTACAGAGCTGTATTCTAGCTACATCTCAATTACTGTACAGAGCTGTATTCTAGCTGCATCTCAATCACAGTACAGAGCTGTATTCTAGCTGCATCTCAATTACAGTACAGAGCTGTATCTAGCTACATCTCAATTACGTACAGAGCTGTATTCTAGCTGCATCTCAATCACAGTCACGAGCTGTTATTCTAGCTACATCTCAATTACAGTACGGAGCTGTATTCTAGCTGCATCTCAATTACAGTAAGAGTTTGTATTCTAGCTGCAGTCTCAATTACTGTACAGAGATGACAGAGTCTGCTCTCTGCACCATACTCCTGCTATACACATAGTGTCTGACTATGACCAACACTGAGGTGGAATGGATGCCCCCCTGACACACATATCTCTGTCCACAGCTAAATTAATATTTCAGCTTGCTCATCAGACCCTACGCTACTGCATTGGGCAACACTGCTGGTTCTAGCTATCAGTAGGGACTGATTCAAGCCTGGGATAAGTGCTGAATTAGACAGCCCTGCCCTTTGACAAGGTTGGTAAAATATATATTACAGTACCTGTTACAGCACTGTATTCAACAAAAGTGAAATCTAAACAATCTTAAAAAACAATACCTATGCTTTTGAAGACTGCAGATGTCCTTGTCCCCTGTTCCCTAGTCATTCTCCATTCTCCGGCTCCAGTGTGGAGAATGGTGGCGGTGCTGTGAGGCCCTGTGGGTGTGTGTCCCTCGACACGGCTATTTAATCACTGGTGTCTATCACCTCATAAACCCTTCCTCCTGGGCCTGGGTATCCTCATAAACAGCACAGCTTCTCAACCACGACACACCATCTGTCCCCAAACCCACTCTGCATATTAAAAATCTAGAACAAAAATAATATTGGCCCCCCCCAAAAATACACATAGAGTAAATGACCTCTGTGATTGTGTTTTGAATAAGACTTTCCACAATAAGACTGTGTGTGTGTGTGTGTATGTGTGTGTGTGTGTGTGTGTGTGTGTGTGTGTGTTCTTGAAGGAGAACTGCTGTATCTGACAGGTGACAGGGTTCACTGCTTAGAGCAGGCAGTGGATGTGTGGGCTCATTTCACCCTAATCAATAACAATCAACAGAGGGCAAATACAAACATGTTTCCCCTCTGTGACCCCTAAAATAGAACAAACAGCTGTTTATGCTTCCAGGTTATGCACAGACAGGATGGATACACCTGAACAGTTCTTCCATCCGACTCGGGTCAGAAAATGACACGGTCACTCTTTACAGTAACTTCAAAGGGTCGTTTGTATCATAAAACTATAGCCTACTGCAGTACACTCACTTGCAAGAAACAAAATTCAACTTCCAAAACTCTAAAAACCTGATGCCATTGGCAAATGGCCATCCATTATTGTAAAGAGTAAAGAGAATGTCTCGGTGAGTAATATCATAACTGTATTTCGGGAAACAATAGGGAGAAAGTTAGCTGTCATCCGCAGCATTCTGAACTTGTCGCATTGTATCAGCAGTACTCTGAAATTGGATTTGAATAAAGCGCTTCAATTTGTGGTACTCTGGTATACTGTATTTCAATGGCTACAAGATAAAAGCATTTGGAAGCCATTGACTATTTATCCATGCTGCAACAGGTGGAGGGAGGCCTATCATCCTGCAGGTCCAGCCCTCTAGCGCCTGCCACACCCCCACACTTCAGTCTCAGCAGCCCAAGTCCTACCCGCGGCTCCAGCCATAAACCCAGCTGTCCTAAGTCCGAGTAGCCTCAGCCCTATGCGGCCCCAGCCCTATGCGGCCCCAGCCCTATGCGGCCCCAGCCCTATGCGGCCCCAGCCCTATGCGGCCCCAGCCCTATGCGGCCCCAGCCCTATGCAGCCCCAGCCACCCTGCCTCGGTTCCCTAGAGTCCTGATTACGTCTCTGCATTAAATCTGCCACYAGCGGAAGGCTATGATTTAACACAGAGATCCCAGCATGGCGGTGGTGTGTCCTGCCTGTGTATCATTCCAATACCCAAGAGTGATGGCACCATACGCCTGTGACAGCCCCGTCTTTGTGACTGATATTACAATGCTTCCCGGCAGCAGCATATACTTGACGTGAGGCGAGAGTCTTATTGTCATTCAAATGGACCTATTATTTTCAGGTTGATTTGATTTAACTTTGGAACAGTGGGAAAAATGAAGCAGGATGTTTCTCAGTGTTTACGGCTGAGAGGATAAAACAGAGACAAGCAAGGCTACAGAACAATGGAAATGAACACGTGTTACCACTCACAAGGTCTCCACATAGTGTATATCAACTGTTGGGAACGTGCAATCCTCCAGTTTAGTCAAGGGGATAGCTCCCGTAGAGTGATGATGAAACAACAACTCATATCTACAGAATAACAGCGAGCGACTTTGACCATGATCCAGTGCCTCTTCAATTACAGTAGAAGAAACAAACAGTACAGTTATGACTGGTGTCATGTGTTATGGTGACAATAAACTGCTGTTTTGATTACATTTCCAAATACATTACATTACATTACTTTCCAAATACATTACATTACATTTCCAAATACATTACATTACATTTCCAAATACATTACCAAGTATTTCTAAAATACCTTGAGGAGTTTTTACTCTCTCTACTATTCAACCCGTCAGTATACTTGCATGAGATAAATCCTTTAAACATCATTTCATGTTGCTGTGTTTCCATCTTGTTACTTCTCTAGATCCTGAAACAGCTGTGATAGTGCCGTTTCAGGGGACGCATAATTACCTGTTAATGGCTTCTCTCTCTCAGAGGGATCATTTGCTCAAGTTCCATCAAAGACAAATCAGGCTTCTCTCTCTCAGAGGGATCATTTGCTCAAGTTCCATCAAAGACAAATCAGGCTTCTCTCTCTCAGAGGGATCATTTGCTCAAGTTCCATCAAAGACAAATCAGGCTTCTCTCTCTCAGAGGGATCATTTGCTCAAGTGCCATCACAGACAAATCAGGCCGCTTCTTTCTCATCTCTAAACCTTCACGGATAGATAACGATGAGAGGACAAGACCAAATACATACTGCCTGAAGAAACCAATGCTTTACAAGGAAGAGTAAGTGTGTTATAGTGTACCATGTTCAACTAATGAAAGAAATACAGTATGTTTGTGCTCTGAAAATATAGCACCAAACCTACTGTATTAACATACAGTATGTCACTGTGCAGTAAACGTTGCTCTGTCCACTCTATGTGTAAAGTACCCACGTTGTTCCTCCCTCTTGCTTGCAGGTTCCAGTGGGAGTGTATTAACAAAGGGGGGGAACAGGATCCAACAACCAAGTGACTTCTTTCAATTAGTTGCTGTTATCGCAGCTATTTTACCCACAGTCAAATTGACCCAGCATGCCGTATTCAGAGTAGCCCCATTTTACATATCCTGCCGAATACCCCGGGCTCAGTCCCTCAGCGACTAGGCAGTTAGGCAATACACTTTATCACGGTGCACTCCATTTATCAAACAGGGATCCCTTCGGGAGGTAAAATGACAGAATATTGATAAAATGGTTGTAAGTTTGTGGTAMAGATRTGCCCTAGGCTAMGACTGGAGAAATAGTTAAGCGAGAGGAGATGATTAAAGGGAAACTCGGAGCAATCACGGGCCGTTCCTCCCCCGGCTGGGCCGTCCCTCCCCCGGCTGGGCCGTCCCTCCCCCGGCTGGGCCGTCCCTCCCCCGGCAACACCATTAGTTAAGATGAAGGAATGATCCATAGATGGAGATCCGGCTAACAGGAGACCAAGAGGAACTTGATGTGAAGACGCCCGAAATGATTCATGCCAAATCCCTGGATGATTATAGCACTGTTCCGCTAAGTATGACATTAAATATCTGCGTATTAATAGCCATATTTATTTCTCAAATGACATGCAGTTAGTTTCCAGCTATGTGCAGAGGTTATTGGTACTGCCCTATTCAGGGGCTCCCGAGTGGCACAGCGGTCCAAGGCTCTGCATCGCAGTGCTACAGACCCTGGTTTGATTCCAGGCTGTATCACTACCGGCCGTGATTGGGAGTCCCATAGGGCYGCGCACAATTGACCCAGAGTTGTCCGGGTCAGGGCTTGGCTGGGGTAGGCCAAATGGTGGTTGTGGTGGGTGGTTGTGGTAGGTGGGTGGGTGGTTTGTGGTGGTAGTGGTGGTGTGTGTATGTGCGTCTGGCGATGGGAGGGAATGTGTTATTTGGTAACTCTCCTATGAGAACATAACTGTTCACATGTGGTGTGGAGCCATGGCTGTTCAGCTGTTCACYTCTCCAAGCAGAGTGGCATCCTGACATGTTTGGGAATAGAAATAGCTTTCATCCCTCTGTCACTAGACACAGCTCTGAGAGTGCATGGTGCCATGCTGTCTTTCTGCTGTTTGGCACACAGCTCCCCTTGTTTCACAATATCATCCATTAGTGGATAGCTAATTGCTAATTCAATAAATAAAATACAAGAAAACACCACAACTATGTTGTAGAGGGAATTATATTATAAACTCCTTATATTATAAACTATTATAGAGTATTATAGAATGTGTATACATTTGACTATTTTAATTCTGAATTCTACAATGAGAGACAAAAGACTAGTATCTCCCATCTCATCCTGTGATAGAAACATGGTGATAGAACCACACTGATAGAACCACACTGATAGAACCACACTGATAGAACCATGCTGATACAACCACGGCAATAGAACCACACTGATAGAACCACGGCAATAGAACCACACTGATAGAACCACAGCGATAGTACCACAGCGATAGTGATACCACGCTGGTAAAACCATAATGATAGAACCATGCTGATTGAAACATTTGCTAATTAGTCACCTGTTTGTTCATCCTCATTTCCCTGGAAACGGCCTGGCAAATTATTTAGTATACAAGTGGCTCTAGAGGCCTTGAAGAAAACATTAAACCACTTGTGTCAAACCCATTGTGATTCGCAATATTCTGAATGCAGTCTCGGGTGGTTATCCAAGATTGCTGGTATTTGTCGGACTACCATTTTTCAACCATTACATTTGTATGCTTGAGTACCGCCCTCCGTTCAGAGATTCCTAAATACACTGTCAAATAATAGGACTATCCATTTTTACACTGTTTATTTTCATGTGGTTTTGGTAAAAACTAACAATTATGTTAGAATCTGTGGAATCTACATAATAGCATGGCTTAGGCTAYAGTGGACAAATACAACCACTGGATATGTGAACTGGCCAACTTAGTTCCACTAAGCCGTATCCAAAACAAGAATGTTTCAGTGTCTAAGTGATTCTGGACTGCAGATGGTTTATGTATGGGTCAAGTCTTTGGAGGAGAGGATGAAGGCTTCCTGGCAGTGGTATAACCCAGGCCACCACACTGGCATTCCACATGTGTTCCYATGCGTATTGGCTGCAAATAACACAGGATATGTATAGTTGTTTCAAATGAATGAGACTTAATTCTATGAGTTCCAATTCTARGAGAGACCTAAATCTACTATGCTCCAGAGAGAAATTGGTAAATATAAGTAATAAAATATTATCGGTATAACAGGTAGCATATAAAACACTAAGAAGGTGCAAAACTTCAYCTCAGAGGGCAGAATATAAGATTCAGCTGCATCAGACTGTTGTTGTGTTCCAAGATGATGCTCATCTAGCTAATTAAGATAGACTGTAGTGTGGTATCTAATGGCACTGATCTGAAGCTATCCAATTTCCTTTACTGCACATGAGGCGCCACATCCATGCACAGCTAGAGGACTTTAGTCTCCCAAAAAGCAATCAATGAGTCAGGCACAATTAATTTACATCCACATAAATGAACTGGGGATGGCGAGCGCACAGATCTGCAAGAACATGGAAATGGACATCACCCTATCGAGTTATAGAAATCTGAAGCCAAGAGTATAAATCGCACAGAAATTATTTAACGGGGTTTATCAACCTGTTGCGACATCCACATTCAGTTGTGCACCAAATTATGCAGAAACTGGAGCAATACCTCAATCAAAAATGTTTTACGTTTTACAGGTTGCGTATCCATGCAGTAAACATGTTGCGTATCCATGCAGTAAACAGGTTGCGTATCCATGCAGTAAACAGGTTGCGTATCCATGCAGTAAACAGGTTGCGTATCCATGCAGTAAACAGGCTGCGTATCCATGCAGTAAACAGGCTGCGTATCCATGCAGTAAACAGGCTGCGTATCCATGCCGTAAACAGGCTGCGTATCCATGCAGTAAACATGTTGCATAGCCATGCAGTAAACAGGTTGCATATCCATGCAGTCCAGGCAAGAACGCGGCAGGAGAAGACACTGAATAAAACTAGACCTTAACTTATACTAAATGGTACAATAAAGGCCCGCCCTATCATCAAACACCAGCCGTTAAAGGCCCTCTCAGCCTGACACTCTGTAGTGTCTTCATCTCCCTTTGGACGTTCAAAATATCCATTCCTCTCTCAGGACTGTGATGGCGGATGGTGACAGGATGTCAGGCAATTAAGCAGTCATTACTCATGGAGCTGGAGCCTGGAGGTATGCTGGCTCCTCAGGGCTCCCACGTAAACACCGCAACGCAATCAGACGACGACACACAGACAGAGACACTTCCTAAGTCCCAGCCATCCCAGGCTCGGCTCCCATCTTRTGGTTAGCTAATTCAGAGATGAAGTCAGACACCAACTCTGAATCAAAGGACACCTTAGCTTTTCATACATGCGATATCACCGGGAGTGTAACTGATAATGATGATGATAGAGAAGTTAAAGGAGGATGGTGAGTGGTGTAACTGTGGAGGAAGTGAAAGAGGAGGCCTCCCACAGTGAACCCAGACAGCTCTGATGATGAATAAACAGACAGGAGCAGTGATAACTGCTGCATCTGTGGGAGACTGCAGCTACAGTAGGAGAAGCCACAGGATCCTGGTTAATAACTGGCTGCTACCTGGCAGCTGGAGGTGGGCTAATACCTGGCAGCTGGAGGTGGGCTGCTACCTGGCAGCTGGAGGTGGGCTGCTACCTGGCAGCTGGAGGTGGGCTAATACCTGGCAGCTGGAGGTGGGCTAATACCTGGCAGCTGTAGGTGGGCTAATACCTGGCAGCTGGAGGTGGGCTGCTACCTGGCAGCTGGAGATGGGCTAATACCTGGCAGCTGGAGGTGGGCTAATACCTGGCAGCTTAGGTGGGCTAATACCTGGCAGCTGGAGGTGGGCTGCTACCTGGCAGCTGGAAGATGGGCTAATACCTGGCAGCAGCTGAGGTGGGCTAATACCTGGCAGCTGGAGGTGGGCTAATACCTGGCAGCTGGGAGGTGGGCTAATACCTGGCAGCTGGATGTGGGTTAATACCTGGCAGCTGGAGCTGGGCTGCTGCCTAGCAGCTGGAGGTGGGTTAATACCTGGCAGCTGGAGGTGGGTTAATACCTGGCAGCTGGAGCTGGGCTGCTGCCTAGCAGCTGGAGGTGGGTTAATACCTGGCAGCTGGAGGTGGGTTAATACCTGGCAGCTGGAGGTGGGCTAATACCTGGCAGCTGGAGGTGGGTTAATACCTGGCAGCTGGAGCTGGGCCTGCTGCCTAGCAGCTGGAGGTGGGTTAATACCTGGCAGCTGGAGGTGGGTTTACAACTTGGCAGCTGGAGGTGGGCTGCTGCCTAGCAGCTGGAGGTGGGTTAATACCTGGCAGCTGGAGGTGGGTAATACCTGGCAGCTGGAGCTGGGCTGCTGCCTAGCAGCTGGAGGTGGGTTAATACCTGGCAGCTGGAGCTGGGCTGCTGCCTAGCAGCTGGAGGTGGGCTAATACCTGGCAGCTGGAGGTGGGTTATACCTGGCCAGCTGTGAGGTGGGTTAATACCTGGCAGCTGGAGGTGGGTTAATACCTGGCAGCTGGAGTGGGTTAATACCTGGCAGC
>NC_036875.1:39404130-39405304 GCF_002910315.2 Salvelinus sp. IW2-2015 | reverse complement strand
TACCTGGCAGCTGGAAGGGGGCTGCTTCTGGATGAGCAGACACCTCCACAACCCCAAGCCTAATCCAAACTGCAGCAACCTACAGTATTGCCTCCTCTATCACATGTATCACGCCCGCTTCTGGATTAATATTTTTGTAGTCTGATCATTGATTGTTAAAGTTAACCCTTTACTGAAGTGGGCTAAATATGGGTCACACAGAGTGTTTCTTGGTAGTCTTAAACAAATCTACTGTGAAACAAAAGTATACACCTCACACACATGGTTATGGGCTTAAAAAAAGAAGACACCTGTACCATGTCAGATATAGAGTTGAAATGTATTACATTTTGAGTTTGCAACCCAAGATTACACTATATATACATCACAGAAGACTTAAATATAACAAAACTGTTTGACAGAGACACACCGGATTCTCGGCATATTCTTTTTTTGTAATGTTCATACATTATGAAAAAATATTAATAACATTCCACCGATGAAGCCACTAGGTAATTTGACTACAGGAAAGGGCTACAGAATGATGAAATTACATTACCATGTGTATGCACTATATCCTTAGAGTTTTTTTACACTGCTTTAATACCCCCTATAACTCATACATCAATGAAAATACATTCTGACATACAAAATGCATTTTGGTATTCAGAAATAGATRCTTTAGCAGAAATTCATTTCTCTGTGGGCAGTGTGATTATTTTAAGACAATGTCCAGCTTCACATTTCATGCTAATGACGGGCTTTGCATAAAGAAAAGCATACCKGTGTGTCTGTTTAACATTCTGGCTCTCGCCAACACCACAACAGCTCCTTGCATTATTATTGAATGAACTCCATGGCATCATGAAACTGAGAGGACGGCTGACTGTGGAAAGCTACAGTACTGTAGTAACTCAAACTTTTTATGGAGCCAGGAAGATCTATGAACCAACCAGCACAGCAGAGAACTAGACACCCCCTGACTACAGTGCACATGGAGGCTCATAACGGATACCCTCATCAGGTGTCCTTGTCTAGCCGTCACATGTCCATAATCAGCCTCTGTCACTCACCTCAACATCTAAAGGGAATCTCCAAGCTGGCTAATTGCCCAGTTATTCATGAAGCAGTCTGGAGGCCTCATTTCACTCTGTCTGCCATTTGAGCAGCCACCCAGATGACGACTGCCACCGGC
>NC_036875.1:39335396-39403479 GCF_002910315.2 Salvelinus sp. IW2-2015 | reverse complement strand
TCTATAGCACCGGTCCTGGTGGTACACCTGACTACTATCTATAGCACCGGTCCTGGTGGTACACCTGACTACTATCTATAGCACCGGTCCTGGTGTTACCCCTGACTTCTAATACGATGTTTAACAGCCAATGTTGTTACAGAACACCATAAAACACAGAGGCCATGACTAAGGTCTCAACAGCTCCAAAAAGGCAATGCTTCGTAATCAAACACAGACCACTCTGCAACAACATAAAAAAGGTTATTTAAAAGAGTACTCTTATGGGAGTAGCTTCTGAGACAGTGGCTGAGATGGAATATATATATATATATATATATATGGTATACCGTTGGGGCTTTGGATATCACTGTGCTTGTATACAACAGTAGTTGCCAGACAATACACAACCCAGATGTCGGAACTTAATTTGATCCATTGGGTCGCAGGAGGAAAATAAGATTCCTGCAGCAGGTGGATTTGAAATGAATATTTAATGTTTAAAATCACTATAGCAGCATGAGCAACTAGCAATTCACTGAACAACTATCCCAAAATGGAAATATCTGACACGAATTAAACAAGTAACAAAATCGATCTCCTCAGTACATGTTAATGAAGTCGACACAGATCAGAATAATCATTCTACGGTATAGGGTCCTCCTCTCACATATTGCTTGGTCTGCTGCTCCATCGGTGTGGACATGACAGGCAAGCTTGTATGCATGATATCATACAGGCTACGATTTTTTGAGATAGCCAAATAACCTATTTTATTGACTGTTTAAGAATGATTAATGGCCAGAATAGTGGTGTTTCACTGTGAAGATAATATATGTACATTTATTATTAAATGACACCAATATTCACGATTAAATGGTTTTATATTTGTTGATAACTAATATTGAAAAGTGATGAACCAGAAACTTGTGGAGACATCAACACTTTGAATAAATGCTAACAATTGTATTGTTTTTTCCTATATCTGTGCATTAGTCCTTAAAACACAATCCATTGTACAAATAAGTCATTCCCAAGTGAGGGACATCTCAAGGAGATGAACCTCCAACATTCAGAAGTTTGTTCAGTACACGAGGGCACATTTAATCATGACAGACACAGGATTTCTTTTTAAAGACAGGACAGGAGTTTACAGGTTTTTGTTCCAGCCCTTCACTAACACCTAATTCAACTAATTGTGGTCTAAATTGAAGATTTGCAAACAGTGCAATCACCTGTGACAGAAATCAAGTCTGTATTCAAGAATGAGCTTCATAAGTTACAATGTCCTGACAAACCTGCATGATAAACAATAACATGGGTAAATCTATTTCTATCTAACATTGTGATGTTAGATAGAAATATGGTGATTATCCTTGTGGCTGGGYAATTCACAACAAGTTATTTACATCTGCAGGGTGTCAGGGTGGGATGTCCTTCAACCTAGAACATGCAGAGATAAGGGGGGAGAAATTAACCACACTGCTCAAATTTCTATGCTGGTTCAAGTTGCTGAAGCCACAACTACCTTCATTAATGTGCAATCGTTTTTATTACAGTTTTGCATATTTTTAGGCTTGGTCAAGTTGTTTACAGTAAGTGTAGAATAACTTATGCTCTAATTTTGTTTAGTAACACAATAGGGGAATGAAAAGTGGCAAGAGAAAGTTAGCTAATGTTAGATAGGCAACGTTAAACAGACACTGCTTGCAGCTAGCTAGCAAAACAGGCTCATCCTCAGAATGCATTAATTATTTGGCTGGCTAGCAAGCCTAGATTGAACAGAGCACCGCTGGCTAAATTTCCTATGTTATTCATCAGATGTTGGTAAAATGTCTTACCTCCAAAACGAGTTGGGCAGGACCGTTTTCTCCTGCCAAGCCAATGCAATGGAGTGAAACGTGACCAGGTGCCCAACTTTAGTCCATCCTCGGCGAAGGATACATGGGATTGGCCAATTTTGACGTCCCGCCTAGAAATTCTGCCTCAAAAGGCAGCATTCTTATTATCGCCAGCTGATGTCTCGTTAAACCATCAATACATGCTAAATCCATCCGCACCGCTGATCTCAATTACAACCATTACTGGTCACCTCATTACCGCTCCCTAAAAGATTATGTCAGTGTCCTGCTTGCAACCAAAGTCTTTCAAGATATGATCGCCATCTGGTTGGTATTGTCATCGCAACAACTTAGTAATTTTGAACAGACTAAGGGTGATTTATCTGTACTAAACAAAACTAGAAATATAATAAACACTTTCAACAATTTTATTCAAAAGTATCTGATATGGTCATTTCTTATCAATATCGGGGGTAAAATAACCCTGGACTGTCCATATTTGAAACTACATCAAGTCAATCAGGGGATTGACTTATTTGTTCCAGAAGGGCGTGGGCCGGAATCAAACCCACGCTGACAAGGTAGGCCTATATGTGCGTCCTAACCGCTAGATCACCCCAGGCCAAGATTGAACTCAATTTTGACAGTTCATCTGTAACCTTCGGATACACTAGACACTTGTATGTCGTAGCCTAGCGGAGACCAATATCTATCTTGTGTTATTCAGCTATATAAAACAATGGGTGTTGATGTGTAGGGCTGCATTTCCTTTTTTTTTTTTTAAATACATTTATTTGATTGTTGCGGTAATAGGAACTAGGTCTATAGCGTTTGAGTGAGTGAGAGAAAACATTATTTTGATAGCAAGCCCTGATCCCAACGACTTGACTGCCCCCGCATGGAGAGAAAGAGAACCACTCAAGGCTCATTTGAATTTCAAGATGCATCAGAAATTCTCAGCGACAAAAGAGTGATCAAGTTAAGATCCGACATCTGTAATTCTTATTTATCAGTGACAATACATTAGAGAGTAGGGCATAGGAGACAATAAAATACAATAGAGTCCCAGACAAAATTATAAAAGTTAACAGTAGAATTCATAAAGCTTACACTGTGTTGCATCGCACTCCAGACAATCCTCTGGTAAGCAGCATAGAATAAGAAAGAGAAGCACTTTAATTAAATAGAGCAGGAAGAGGGAGGTACACACACATACATGACATCCAAATGCATTCATCCGAAGACATCAGAGTCCTTCAAAAAGAGTTAAGAATAATTACTATTCATTAATTAAATAGATGGAAGAAAATGTATATTTTCTTATAATGGTATTCTGGTTTTAGCATGAAGTCATGCAGAACATCATTTTCTCAATCCAGCTGTTATTTTCCTGTGTTACAAAATAGTTAACTTTCAATTGAGTCCATAATTGAAATACTGTCGAAATATCGAATGAAAGGAAGGTCTGTGCGTAGGTTGAATATTGTTCAACTTGCAGCTACAAATGTTATTCATCAAACAGACACATATTGAATAGATAAACACATTTTGAATACATTCAAAATGAAGTGCTTGAGGATTATTGAGAGAAACACATTTAACCTCAAGGTTTTTGTTCTCCTACAAAAATAGCACTGCATGATAGAGACAGACTTTTGAAATCGGTCAATTTGACAAGCCTTAACTCCTGGCCTTCACATTACCCTCTGCATGCAGACAAAGTGACTGTAGTTGTACAAATAATAAATGCAGATACATTTCTCTCACCRGAATTGGACTGTCAGCTTTATATTGAGCTCTACCCTTACCAAAACACCAAGTTAGATGTCACTGTGATAAAAATCGGAACACGATTCAATGATTCAAAACAAAGATAATCTGATCGAAAGTAAAGGTTTACTTTGTACAGCAAACACCTGACTCTGTCAATCTCACAAATTCTATGAATCTTTTCTTTCTTATTTGTGAGGTACACAAAGACAGGAAAAGCATGGGTTACTGCACACTTCTCTTTGCACTACCGGGGTAAAGCTGATGATTTGTTAACAAAACCCAGATCGATAGAGAGAGAGAGAGAGAGAAAGAGAGAGAGAGAGAAGAGAGGAGAGAGAGAGAGAGAGAGAGAGAGAGAGAGAGAGAGAGGAGAGAGGCCTGAACGGAGGGCGTTTTAATCACAGTGTCAAGACAGAAAGACAAATGAGTTTTACTCTGAGGCAGTTGCTCTGTGGGCTGTGTGTCTCTGCTTCTCCTTACCAGTCTGTCCAGGCTGGTGCCAGCTGCAGTGGTGGGCCGCTCCTCTGGGCTGTAGGGCCTGAAACGGGCGTTGAACACATCCGAAACGCCCCGGGTAGACCTGCCACCCATTCCTGAGGGCTTTGGCTGGCCGCAGCCTTGAAAAACCTGCAATTACACAGAGAAGGACATCCAACTGTTGGACTGCGAGAGAAGCTAGAATTACCTGGGATTGGAAAAGATGAAAAACAAGATGTTTTAATAAGGCCTTGCGCATCCTAAGGCCTTGTGCATCCTAAGGCCTTGTGGATCCTAGGCCTTGTGGATCCTAAGGCTTGTGCATCCTTTAAGGCCTTGTGCATCCTAAGGCCTTGTGCATCCTAAGCCTTGTGCATCCAAGCTTGTAGATCCTAAGGCCTTGTGGATCCTAAGGCCTTGTGCATCCTAAGGCCTTGTGGACCTAGCTGTGCACCTAAGGCCTTGTGCATCCTAAGGCCTTGTGGATCCTAAGCCTTGTGGATCCAATGCCTTGTGCATCCTAAGGCCTTGTGGATCACGAACATGACAGTGCTCAAAGTCACATTGATCTAACCAGAGCTGATAGTTCAAATGGTACATAACCAGCCTTGTAAAATATTTGGAGTTCACCTTTTAAAGGATTATGGCAATTCACCCACATATACCGTACTTTAAAGATAAACAAATCTGTATCATGAGAAAGCTATTGGTGTATTTATCCTTGAACGAGAGCAAGCATTCAACATGTAGCCTTGGACGAGAGCAAGCATTCAACATGCAGCCTTGGACGAGAGCAAGCATCCAACATGTAGCCTTTTACGAGAGCAAGCATCCATCATGTAGCCTTGGACGAGAGCAAGCATCCATCATGCACTTGGACGAGAGCAAGCATTTCAATATGTAGCCTTGGACGAGAGCAAGCATCCATCATGTAGCCTTGGACGAGAGCAAGCATCCATCATGTAGCCTTGGACGAGAGCAAGCAGCCATCATGTAGCCTTGGACGAGAGCAAGCATTCAATATGGAGCCTTGGACGAGAGCAAGCATTCAATATGTAGCCTTGGACGAGAACAAGCATCCATCATGTAGCCTTGGACGAGAGCAAGCATCCAACATGTAGCCTTTGACGAGAGCAAGCATCCATCATGTAGCCTTGGACGAGAGCAAGCAGCCATCATGTAGCCTTGGACGAGAAGCAAGCATTCAAATGTAGCCTTGGACGAGAGCAAGCATCCATCATGTAGCCTTGGACGAGAGCAAGCATCCAACATGTAGCCTTTGACGAGACAAGTATCCATCATGTAGCCTTGGACGAGAGCAAAGCAGCATCCAACATGTAGCCTTGACGGAGCAAGCATCCATCATGTAGCCTTTGACGAGAGCAAGCATTCCAACATGTAGCCTTGGACAGATCAAAGACTGGCGAGAGCAGCATTCAACATGTAGCCTTGAAAGAGAGCAAGTGTACCTTGGACGAGAGCAAGCATTCAACATGTAGCCTTGGACGAGAGCAAGCATTCAACATGTAGCCTTGGACGAGAGCAAGCATTCAACATGTAGCCATGGACGAGAGCAAGCATCCAACATGTAGCCTTGAACAAGAGCAAGTATTCTGTGTAGGCTGAAAAATTTCCTCACAACCACTTCAGTTTATTCTTGCAATCACTACAATTTTGTGTGCAAAGTAAAATGCCGTAAAACACAAGAAACACATTTACTTCTGTTAGTTGAACTAAGAATATCTAACCAATGGGGAACATGTAATTCAAATACAAAGACCTAAAATTGGATATAATGAGAATGGTTTGCAATACTKATCTAAAGCACGATTCAGTTGGTTTCCAAATATAAACAGTACCTGACAGAATACAGCTGTGCCCTACTGTCCTTACTGACTTAATGTGGGAGTACAGAACAAGTAACGCCATACACTTTTCATTTGTGTTTTATTGGACTCTAGACACTTTATTTGCTTCTGGGAATCAGTTTGATTAATTTGGTTGACATACCTTGTAGGAGAGCTGGACGCTGTTATCTTGCATATTCATGATAGCCTCTGAAATCTTCACATCAATGGGCTCCATGACAGACTCAATGTTGAAGGGTCCCTCCAGCCTCTGTGCCACCAGCAACATGGCATCTGTCACGGAATGAATAAAGAAAGGAGAGAAATTTAGCCACAATGCCTTCCAAAAGCTTTGCTTGAGTTTGAGGATGTATGGGTGTCCAGAGAAAGCAGATTATCCCCATTTGCATTCAATGCTTTACCATGGTATCAATATGTAAATGCATGTATCTCTTCAGCAAAATGTACAGTGTCGTCAGAAAATATTCATTCCCCTTAACGTATTCCACATTTTGTTAAATATATTGTTTGTTCTCACTCATCTACAGAATACCCCATAATGACAAAGTGAAAACATGTTTTTCAAAATGTTTGCAAATGTATGTATAATCTAATACAGAAATATCTKATTTCCATACCAAGAGTGTGCAAAGAATTTGAAGAATCTAAAATCAAAAATATATTTTGATTTGTTTAACACTTTTTTTGTTAGTACATGATTCCATGTGTGTTATTTCATAGTTTTGACGTCTTCACTATTATTCTACAATGTAGAAAATAGTAGAAATAAAGAAAAACACTTGAATGAGTAGGTGTGTCCAAACTTTTGACTGGTACTGTAAGTATTCACACCCTTAAGTCAATACATGTTAGAATCACCTTTAGCAGTGATTACAGAGTCTCCCTCTCTCTCTCTAAGAGCTTTGCAKACCTGGATTGTACAATATTTGCATATTATTCTTTAAAAGATTATCCAAGCTCTGTCAAGTTGGTTGTTGATCATTGCTAAACTGCCATTTTCAGGTCTTGCCATAGATTTTCAAGCAAATTTAAGTCAAAGCTGTAACTAGGCCACTCAGGAACATTCAATGTTGTCTTTGTAAGCAACTCTAGTGTATATTTGGCTTTGTGTTTTAGGTTATTATCCTGCTGAAAGATGAATGTTCTTCCCAGTGTCTGTTGGAAAGCAGACTGAACCAGGTTTTCTACTAGGATATTTACTTTTTTTTCTAAAAAAAAACAACCTAGTCTTTGCCAATGACAAGCATACCCATAACATGATACAGTCACTACCATGCTTGAAAATATGAAGAGTGGTACTCAGTGATGTGTTTGCCCTAAACATAACGCTTTGTATTCAGAACATAAAATGTTACTTTAGTGCCTTATTGCAAACAGGATGCAAGTTTTTGAATAGTTTTATTCTGTACAAACTTCCTTCTTTTCACTCTGTCATTTAGGATAGTATTGTTGAGTAACTATGATGTTGTTGATCCATGCTCAGTTTTCTTCTATCACAGCCATTAAAGGGATATTTCAGGATTTTGGCAATGAGGCCCTTTATGTACTTCCCAAGAGTCAGATGAACTTGTGGATACCAATTTTATGTCTCTGTGGTAGTTTCGCGAGCCAATGCTAACTAGCATTAGCACAATGACTGGAAGTCTATGGGTATCCAAAGTGTACTAATAGACTTCCAGTCGTTGCACACGTGGTCCCGTGTGGCTCAGTTGGTAGAGCATGGCGCTTGCAAKYCCAGGGTTGTGGGTTCATTCCCCACGGGGGGACCAGGATGAATATGTATGAACTTTCCAATTTGTAAGTCGCTCTGGATAAGAGCGTCTGCTAAATGACTTAAATGTAAATGTAATGTTGCACTAATGCTAGTTAGCAATGGAGCTAACTAGTTAACGCTAGTTAGCAACTTCCTTCAAACTGCAAGCAAAGACATAAAAATGGTATCCACAAATTCATCTGACTCTGGGAAAGGAGATAAAGGGCCTCATTGCCAAAATCCCAAAGTATCCCTTTAAACTCTAACAGTTTTAAAATCCCCATTGGCCTCATGGTGTAATCCCTGAGCGGTTTCCTTCCTCTCCGGTAACTGAGTTAGACAAGGCGCCTGTATTTTTGTAGTGACTGGGTGTATTGATACACCATCCAAAGTAAAATTAATAACTTCACCATACTCAAAGGGATATTCAATGTCTGCTTTTTAAATTTTTACCCATCTACCAATAGGTTCCCTTCTTTGCGAGGCATTGGAAAACCTCCCTGGTCTTTGTGGTTGAATCTGTGTTTGAAATTCACTGCTTGATTGAGGGACCTTACAGATAATTGTATGTGTGGTGTACATAGATTAGGTAGTCATTCAAAAATCATGTTAAACACCACTTATTATYTGACTTGTTAAGCCAATGTTGAATGCTTTCTGAAGGCAGTATACAGAATATAGTATACACACTGAAAAATATAAATGAAAAATAGAACTGAATATTTTACTGAGTTATGGTTCATTTAAGGAAATCAATSAAMTTAAATAAATAAATTAGGCCCTAATCTATGGATTTCACGTGAATGGGAATACAGATATGCATCTGCTGGTCACATATACCTTTAAAAAAAGGTAGGGTGTGAATCAGAAAACCAGTCAGTTTCTGGTGTGACCACTATTTGCCTCATGCAAATGAAATAGAGTTGATTGTGGCCTGTGGAATGTTATCCCACTCCTCTTCAATGTCTGTGAGAAGTTGCTGGATATTGGCGGGAACTGGAACACGCTGTCGTACACATCGATSCAGAACATCTGAAACTTGCTCAATMGGTGACATGTCTGGTGAGTATGCAGGCCATGGAAGAACGGTGACATTTTCAGCTTCCAGGAATTGTGTACAGATCCTTGTGACACGGGGCCGTGCATTATTATTTTGAAACATGAGGTGATGGCAGTGGACGAATGGGCCTCGGGATCTCGACAAGGTGTCTCTGTGCATTCAAATTTACATTGATAAAATACAATTGTGTTCATTGTCCYTAGCTTATTCCTGCCTGTACCATAACCCCACCGCTACCATGGGACACTCTGTTCACAACGTTGACATCAGCAAACCYCTCASCCACACAACGCCACACACGAGGTCTGCGGATGTGAAGCCATTTGGACGTACTGCCAAATTCTTTAAAACAACGTTGGAGGCGGTGTATGGCAGAGACATGAACATTCAATACTCTGGCAACAGCTTTGGTAGACCTGCCTGCAGTCAGCATGCCAATTTCACACTCCCTCAAAACTTGAGACATCTGTGGCATTGTGTTGTCTGCCAAAGCTGCACATTTTGGAGTGGCCATTTATTGTCCCCGGCACCAGGTGCACCTATGTAATGAGCATGATGTTTAATCAGCTTCTTGATATGCTACACCTGTCAGGTGGATGGATTATCTTGGTTAAAGAGAAATGCTTACAAACAGCAAAAAAAAATTGGGATCTTTGATTTCAGCTCATGAAACATGGGACCAACATTTTACATGTTGCATTAATATTTTTGTACAGTATATTTATGAATCACGCAAAACACTTGGTATTAGTCAATATTCATCTGTCATACTTGACAAAAGTGTCTCATCATAACAAATTGTTATGTGGGTTTGGCACATTAAATGAATTACCGCATCTCATTGCAGCAACGCATAATTATGTAGCATGAACGCTTCTGGGAGTAAAATTCAATTTCTATGTAGATTAACTCAATAGAGTCAATATAATTTAGTTATACAAAATAAAACGAACAGCGCTGATGAGTCATTGTTTGAATAGAATTTCTCAAAGCGAAGCACTATGAGGTCTTATTTACATCCGCCCCAGGCACGGACACTATAAAGTCACTGAGGTCTTACTTACAGACATGGCCAAAAGTTTTGAGAATGACACAAATATTAATTTTCACAAAGTTTGCTACTTCAGTGTCTTTAGATATTTTTGTCAGATGTTACTATGGAATACTGAAGTATAATTACAAGCATTTCATAAGTGCCAAAGGCTTTTATTGACAATTACATGAAGTTGATGCAAAGAGTCTATATTTGCAGTGTTGACCCTTATTTTTCAAGACCTCTGCAATCCGCCCTGGCATGCTGTCAATTACTTCTGGGCCACATCCTGACTGATGGCAGCTCATTCTTGCATAATCAATGCTTGGAGTTTGTCAGAATTTGTGGGGTTTTGTTTGTCCACCTGCCTCTTGAGGATTGATCACAAGTTCTCAATGGGATTAAGGTCTGGGGAGTTTCCTGGCCATGGACCCAAAATATCAATGTTTTGTTCCCCGAGCCACTTAGTTATCACTTTTGCCTTATGGCAAGGTGCTCCATCATGCTGGAAAGGGCATTGTTCGTCACCAAACTGTTACTGGATGGTTGGGAGAAGTTGCTCTCGGAGGATGTGTTGGTACCATTCTTCATTCATGGCTGTGTTCTTAGGCACAATTGTGAGTGAGCCCACTCCCTTGGCTGAGAAGAAACCCCACACATGAATGGTCTCAGGATGCTTTACCGTTGGCATGACACAGGACTGATGGTAGCGCTCACCTTGTCTTCTCCGGACAACCTTTTTTCCGGATGCCCCAAACAATCGGAAAGGGGATTCATTAGAGAAAATGACTTTACCCCAGTTCTCAGCAGTCCAATCCCTGTACCTTTTGCAGAATATCAGTCTATCRCTGATGTTTTTCCTGGAGAGAAGTGGCTTTTTGCTGCCCTTCCTGACACCAGGCCATCCTCCAAAAGTCTTCGCCTCACTGTGCGTGCAGATGCACTCACACCTGCCTGCTGCCATTCCTGAGCAAACTCTGTACTGGTGGTGCCCAGATACCGCAGCTGAATCACCTTTAGGAGACGGTCCTGGCGCTTGCTGGACTTTCTTGGGCGCCCTGCAGCCCTCTTCACAACAATTGAACCGCTCTCCTTGAAGTTCTTGATGATCCGATAAATGGTTGATTTAGGTGCAATCTTACTGGCAGCAATATCCTTGCCTGTGAAGCCCTTTTTGTGCAAAGCAATGATGACGGCACGTGTTTCCTCGCAGGTAACCATGGGTGACAGAGGAAGAACAATGAGTCCAAGCACCACCCTCCTTTTGAATCTTCCAGTCTGTTATTCGAACTCAATCAGCATGACAGAGTGATCTCCAGCCTTGTCCTCGTCAACACTCACACCTGTGTTAACGAGAGAATCACTGACATGATGTCAGCTGGTCCTTTTGTGGCAGGAATGCAGCTGGTCCTTTTGTGGCTGAAATGCAGTGGAAATGTTTTTTGGGGATTCAGTTAATTTGTATGGCAAAGAGGGACTTTGCAATGAATTGCAATTCATCTGATCACTCTTCATAACATTCTGGAGCATATGCAAATTGCCATCATACAAACTGAGGCAGCAGACTTTGTGAAAATTAATATTTGTGTCATTCTCAAAACTTTTGGCCACAACTGTACATCCGCCCAGAGCATGGACGCTATAAAGTCACTTTGAGGTCTTATTTACATCCTCCGTGGGCATGGACACTATAAGGTCACTCAGGTCTTATTTACATCTGCCGTGGGCATGGATGCTATAAGGTCACTGAGGTCTTATTTACATCTGCCGTGGGCATGGATGCTATAAAGTCACTGAGGTCTTATTTACATCTGCCGTGGGCATGGATGCTATAAAGTCACTTTGAGGTCTTATTTACATCTGCCGTGGGCATGGATGCTATAAAGTCACTTTGAGGTCTTATTTACATCTGCCGTGGGCATGGATGCTATAAGGTCACTTAATATCACTGTGTGGACTGAAACCATATGGCAACGTCTGAACTGTATAACTTCATCACAACACTGCATTTACTTACAGCACTTCAATCACTGGTCTGGAACAATAATAACATCATGTGACCCATGAACCAAAGAGATGACGATGTCCACTTCAGAAGAATTCAGAAGCAATACACATCTCATCCTCTTTCTTATTAATTGTCTGCTGTATAAGACAATATTCTGCATGTCATTGCTGTATAGAATCAGTTAGCGAACCAGAGATGCCCTTTTAAATAAGAAATTGTAATTAACTTGCTAGTTAAATAAAGGTTAAATAAATATATATATTTGTTAATATATATATGCAGTGGGGAGAACAAGTATTTGATACACTGCCGATTTTGCAGGTTGTCCTACTTACAAAGCATGTAGAGGTCTGTCATTTTTATCATAGGTACAATTCAACTGTGAGAGACAGAATCAAAAAAATCCAGAAAATCACATTGTATGATTTTTAAGTAATTAATTAGCATTTTATTGCATATATACTGTATATATATGTATTTTTTTTAACAAGAACCATGGGTTAATTGTTATTGTCATGGAGCAGAGCTAATGGAGTCTATCCTGGGGGGATATATATTAATGGTAATGTGGGACTGGGACTGTCTGTGGAATGACAGCACTGGAAAAGTCAGTCACAAGGGGACCTGGCCAGCTAGCAGCCCCAGAGGCAGGTTGGCATTTATAGTCATGAGTCTTGACCTGGAGAGCGGTCAATAGCTGGCACAGCCACAAAGTCAGAAAATCTGATTTTAAACCTAATTCMTACCTTAATCACTCTGATAACCCCTGATGCCTAACCTTAATATAAGACCAAAAAGCACATTTTAATTTTCATGAATTTTTAAGATTTAGCCAATTTTGACTTTACAGCTGGCCCATCTAGCGGAAAAGGCTCACTTCTGCCTTCAGGGCAAGACTCATGACAATAAACGTCAACCTGCACTCCATAGAGGAACACTGAGACCTAGGTAACACTACTGTAAGGCTCCCCTATCATGGAGAACTCCTCAGCCATACCAAGTCAGAGTCCCTGTCTACAGCCAGCAGACCTCCCAGGACCTCACCACACATACACTGTCAAAATTCCTAGTTACTACTAATTATTAGATACTAATTACAATTAGCAATTATCATCACMCTATCATTACCATCCAACTGAATGAAGTAATAATTTAATTTAGGGATCGGAAAAAACATTGACTACTAGTAATCTGCATTAACATTGACCACTACGCTACATATGACGCGGATGCTACGCTACAGGACTGTTTTGCTAGCACAGACTGGAATATGTTCCGGGATTCTTCCGATGGCATTGAGGAGTACACCCCATCAGTCACTGGCACACACAGATGCGTAAAAATCTCTCCCGCTATTTGGCAAATCTGACCATAATTCTATCCTCCTGATTRCTGCTTACAAGCAAAAACTAAAGCATCAGTGACTCGATCAATAAAAAAGTGGTCAGATGAAGCAGARGCTAAGCTACAGAACTGTTTTGCTAACACAGACTGCAATATGTTCCGGGATTCTTCCGATGGCATTGAGGAGTACACCACATCAGTCACTGGCTTCAACAATAAGTGCGTCAATGACGTCGTCCCCAAAATGACTGAACGTACAAACCCCAACCAGAAGCCATGGATTACAGGCAACATCAGCACTGAYCTAAAGGGTAGAGCTGCCACTTTTAAGGAGCGGGACTCTAACCCGGAAGCTTATAAGAAATCCTGCTATGCCCTCCGACGAACCATCAAACAGGGAAAGCTTCAATACAGGACTAAGATCGAATCGTACTACACCGGCTCCGATGCTCTTCAGATGTGGCAGGGCTTGCAAACTATTACAGACCAGAAAGGGAAGCACAGCCGCGAGCTGCCCAGTGACACGAGCTTACCAGACGAGCTAAACTACTTCTTTGCTCGCTTCGAGGAAAGTAAAAACATGCCTGAGAGCATCAGCTGTTCCGGACGACGGTGTGATCACACTCTCCGTAGCCGATGTGAGTAAGGTCAACATTCACAAGGCCGCAGGGCCAGACGGATTACTAGGACGTGTACTCCGAGCATGCGCTGACCAACTGGAAAGTGTCTTCACTGACATTTTCAACCTCTCCCTGTCTGAGTCTGTAATACAAACATGTTTCAAGCAGACCACCATAGTCACTGTGCCCAAGAACACTAAGGACACTAAGAACACTAAGGTAACCTAAATGATTACCAACCGGTAGCACTCACGTCTGTAGCGATGAAGTGCTTTGAAAGGCTGGTCATGGCTCACATCAACACCATTATCCCAGAAACCCTAGATCCACTCCAATTTCCATAACACCTCAACAGATACACAGATGATGCAATCTCTATTGCACTCCACACTGCCCTTTCACACCTGGACAAAAGGTACACCAATGTGAGAATGCTATTCATTGAATACACCTCAGCACCCTCAAAGCACATCACTAAGCTAAGGACCCTGGTACTGAACACCTCCCTCTGCAACTGGATCCTTAACTTCCTGATGGGCCTCTCCCAGGTGGGTAGGTAACAACACTGATCCTCAACATGGGGGCCCCTCAGGGGTGTGTGCTCAGTCCCCTCCTGTACTCCCTGTTCACTCATGACTGCATGGCCAGGCACGACTCCAACACCATCATTAAGTTTGCACGCCCCCATTCTCATCAACGGGGCTGTAGTGGAGCAGGTTGAGAGCTTCAAGTTCCTTGGTGCCCACATCACCAACAAACTAACATGGTCCAAGCACACCAAGACAGTCGAAGAGGGCACGACAAAACCTATTCCTCCTCAGGAGACTGAAAAYATATGGCATGGGTCCTCAGATCCTCAAAAGGTTCTACAGCTGCACCATCGAGAGCATCCGATGGATTACATCACTGCCTGGTATGGCAACTGCTCGGCCTCTGAACACAAGGCACTACAGAGGGTAGTGCGTACAGCCCAGTACGCCACTTGGGCCAAGCTTCCTGCATTCTAGGACCTACACACCAGGCGGTGTCAGTTTTATTGGTATATAACTGATATGAAAGTTGTATTGTCAATTTTGTTTTGTATTTAAACGCCACTTTAAACGTGTACATGACACTGCGACAAAATTTCGCCATGGGCCAATAAAGTCAGTAAGTAAGAAGGCCCTAAAAATTGTCAAATACTCCAGCCACCCTAGTCATAAACTGTTCTCTTTGCTACCGCACGGCAAGCTGTACCGGAACGCCAAGTCTAGGTCCAAGAGGTGTCTAAACAGCTTCTACCCTCAAGCCCTAAGACTCCTGAACATCTAATCGAATGACTATTTGCATTGCCCCCCCCCCCCCTTTTACGCTGCTGCTACTCTCTGTTCATTATCTATGCATAGTCACTTTAACAACTCTACCTACATGTACATATTACCTCAATTACCTCGACTAACCGGTGCCCCCGCACATTGACTGTGTACCGGTACACCCTGTATATAGCCTCGCTATTGTTATTTTACTGCTGCCCTTTAAATATGTGTAACTTTTATTTATTTTTATTTTTAGGTATTTTTCTTAAAACTGCATTGTTGGTTAAGGGCTTGGAAGTAAGCATGTCACTGTAAAGTCTACACCTGTTGTATTCGGCGCATGTGACAAATACAATTTGATTTGAATAGTTTGTAGGCCAAACCGTTCGGACGCTACAGACGTTTTTGTAAGAAAACCGATTTTCAGGATGTCTCATGGTCTGAAACCGCTGTAGCTCGGTCACCTTCCATCGCAGATGCGGAAGGCCGCCATAGGCAGATGTGGTGTATTGATATACGGGATGTCTTTAGCTTAAATTGACWTTTTTTTTTTAAATTTTACTTAGATTGATGCATTGGTGTGTCAATAGACTCTTAAGGATTTTTAACCCTAATTTGCTCCAGGGGCACAATACTACTATGGCTGACCCTGTAAAACCCCACATTTCACTGCACCTATTCACTGTGTGACAATACAACAGTTCTTTTTTACGTCTTCACCAGGAGTGCGACCGTCCCAACATCACAGTTCCAGTTTGTTCAAATACAATAAATATTGGTTCTATGATGTGGCTTTGTGTTGTAATTACAAATCCATTTGGCTTGCTGCCACAGTCTCGCCTTCATCATTCAATAAGCAATTTTTGAGAACTGTTGGCTTTTGATTGCCATGAAATGGTAGAACTAAAATAGAGTGCAGACAGAACAGGGGGAACAATTTGTTAATGAGTTATTGTGCATAAACACTGAAATTTCTTGTTTGAAAATCATAGCTTGCTGGTATAAAATGATATAGAATGGAGCTTTGATGATTTCAAAGAATTTACAGTCCATTCGGAGAGTATTCAGACCCCTTGACCTTTTCCACATTTTGTTACGTTAGCCTTATTCTAAAATATATATTTTTTAAATGTTCTAATTAAACTACACACTACCCCATAATGACAGAGAAAAACAAGTTTTTTAGAATGTTTTAGAATATATCACATTTACATAAGTATTCAGACCCTTTACAGTACTTTGTTGAAGCACCTTTGGCAGCGAGTACACCCTCAAGTCTTCTTGGGTATGCCGCTACGAGATTGGCACACCTTTATTTGGGGAGTTTCTCCCATTCTTCTCTGCAGATCCACTCAAGCGCTGTCAGGTTGGATGGGGAGCATCGCTGCACAGCTATTTTCAGGTCTCTCCAGATATGTTAGACCGGGCTCTGGCTGGGCCACTCAAGGACATTCAGAGACTTGTCATGAAGCCACTCCTGCGTTGTCTTATCTGTGTGCTTAGGGTAGTTGTCCTGTTGGAAGGTGAACCTTTGCCCCAGTCTGAGGTTCTGAGCGCTCCGGAGCAGGTTTTCATCAAGGATCTCTCTGTACTTCGCTACGTTCACCTTTCCTTCGATCCTGACTAGTCTCCCAGTCCCTGCCGATGAAAAACATCCCCACAGCATGATGCTGCCCCCACCATGCTTCACCGTAGGGATGGTGCCAAGTTTCCTCCAGACGTGACATTCAGGCCAAAGAGTTCAATCTTGGTTTCATCAGACCAGAGAATTTTGTATTTCATGTCTTTTGGCAAACTCCAAGCGGGCTGTCATGTACCTTTTACTGAGGAATGGCTTTTGTCTGGCTACTCTACCATTGGTACTGCAGAGATGGTTGTCCTCCTGGAAGATTATCCCATCTCCACAGAGGAACTCTGGAGCTCTGTCAGAGTGACCATCGGGTTCTTCGTCACCTCCCTGACCAAGGCTCTTCTCCCCCGATTGCTCAGTTCGGCTTGGCGGCCAGCTCTAGGAAGAGTCTTGGTGGTTCCAAACTTCTTCCATTTAAGAATGATGGAGGCCACTGAGTTCTTGTGGACCTTCAACGCTGAAGACATGTTTTAGTACCCTTCCCCAGATCTCTGCCTCGACACAATCCTGTCTCGGAGCTCTACGGACAATTCTTTCGACCTCATGGCTTGGTTTTTGCTCTGACATGCACTCTCAACTGTGGTACCTTATATAGACAGGTGTGTGCCTTTCCAAATTAGGTCTAAGATTTCTTGTTAGATATTACTGCACGGTCGGAACTACAAGCACAAGCATTTCGCTACACTCGCATTAACATCTGCTAACCATGTGTATGTGACCAATACAATTTGATATGATCAATTGAATTTACCACAGGTGGACTCCAATCAAGTTGTAGACACATCACAAGGATGCTCAATGGAAACAGGATGCACCTGAGCTCAATTTCAAGTCTCATAGCAAAGGGTGTGAATACTTATGTAAATAAGGTATCTGTTTTAATTTTTAATACATTTGCAAACATTTCTAAAAACCTGTTTTTGCTTTGTCATTATAGGGTATTTTGTGTAGATTGATGAGGGATAAAAAAAATGTTCATCCATTTTAGAATACGGCTGTAACGTAACAAAATGTGGAAGAAGGGAAGGGGGTCTGAATACTTTCAGAATGCTCTGTATAATAGTGAAACTCCCAGTGTCTCATAACTAGGCTAGACGATTGCAGAATATAGATGACAGTGGTCTTTTGGGGACTTGCTATCATTAAATGGCAGGGAAAGGAGCTGAGAAATGGCTGGGCAATGTTACCTCAGTCAGCTCCGGTACCATTTCCTTTATGTCCGAGGCCGACGCTTTGACGTGTAAACTGTTTGTTTACACTGAGGCGGCAGATAGCCTGTGACGTTCTGTTAGATATCCATCAACACAGGCTAAGGCCAGGGACTAGGCTGMATGTTGTGGTTTCCTACCTCCTGTCTGTGAAGTGGCCACGAGCACAATGAAGTTTATATTGCCAAAGAAAGGGGAATTACACTGAGCAAGAAATTAAGCTTCAAATTATATTTTCATATGATTATGCAGATCTGAAGACAATAACCTTGTACTTTCAAAGAATGTACGTCAACAAAGCTTTACGTACACATAATCCTTTATAAGAAAGTGCCAGTATCCATGTTGATAATGTACATACAGTATAATCTGAATGTATGCAACAGGCCTTAGGAATGTCGTAGGGACAAAAAACTATTCCAGAACTCAAAGAAACAGTATTTCAAAAAGTGACAATCCAGGTCAGAGCAGTCAGTGGTGAGGTGCTCCTCTGATCTCTAATGCAAAGAGAGAAAGGAGCTGCCGTCAGCAGCACCAGGGAAGATGGCAATCTTTCCCAGTCGTGTGGAGTTAAGATACTTTTAATCAGATGGGCAGTACAAACACAGGGAGCCCAGGATGCAGCGCCCACAGAAAGATAGATGGAAGGTAGTGTCGAAACCTACCAAAAACCAAATCCAATCCCTCCTAGACAACTTCCTGGACAAAATGTTTCCCTGCAATAGTGAAGGTGTAAACTTAGCAGTAGGAAGCCTGAACAGTATATTTGACCTATCAGCTAACATATCACATTTAAATTCAAGCAGAAAACCTAAGAAAACAAACAATGAGAAATTATTTGCTGAGGAATGCAAAAACCTTAGAAAGAAATTTAGAACCCTATCCAATCAAAAACACAGAGACAGAAAACCTTAGCTTACGCCTTCACTATGAGGAAACACTAAAACAGTACAGAAAAAAGAAGGAACAGCATGTCAGAAAATAGCTCAATGTGATTGAAGAATCCATAGAATGAAATTACTTCTGGAACACCCTAAACAAACGACAACACAAAGGGCTATCTATCCAAAATGGAGATGTATGGATAAACCAGTTCTCCAACCTTTTCAGCTATATAACAAAGAATCAAGAGCAAAAACATATACATGATCATTACAAAACTTAGAATCAGCTATTTAAGACCACAGAACCCTTTGGAATCTCCAATTATTTTGGAGAATCCAAAATGTCTCACTAACTCAGAGGAGGCTGCTGTAACGGCGTTCCTCCTCCTCTTCATACGAAGAGGAGGAGCAGGGATCGAACCAAAATGCAGACTTGTGATTTGACATGATATTTATTAAAGTAAAGACGAAAACACGAACTTCACTTAAAACTAAACAAAACAACAAACGGAGTAGACAAACCTGAACGTAAGGACTTACATGTAACGCAGAACGAACGGACAGGAAAATGACTACATAAAACGACGAACGAACGAAACAGTCCCGTATGGTGCAACARAGACACAGACACAGGAGACAACCACCCACAAACAAACACTGTGAAACTACCTACCTTAATATGATTCTCAATCAGAGGAGATGAAAACCACCTGCCTCTAATTGAGAACCATATTAGGTACCCATTCACCAACATAGAAACAGAAAACATAGACTGCCCACCCAAACTCACGTCCTGACCAACTAACACATACAAAACTAACAGAAAACAGGTCAGGAACGTGACAGCTGCTGCCTACATTGAGACCCAATCACTTTAATAAATGGATCACTAGTCACTTTAAACAATGTCACTCTGAATAATGCCACCTTAATAATGTCTACATATCTTACATTACTCATATCACATGTATATACTGTATTTTATACCATCTACTGCACCTTGCCTATACCGCTCGGCCATCGCTCATCCATATACTTATATGTACATATTCTCTCATTCACCCCTTTAGATTTGTGTATATTAGATAGTTGTTGGGAATTGTTAGATTGCTTGTTAGATATTACTGCACTGTTGGAACTAGAAGCACAAGCATTTCGCTACACTTGCATTAATGTCTGCTAACCATATGTATGTGACCATTAACATCTGCTAACCATGTGTATGTGACCTATACAATTTGACTTGATGAGCAACAGGACAAAATACACACCTTCCAACCCAAAAAAAGCCTGTTGTGTTGATGGTATACTAAACAAAATGATCAAATATATAGACCACTAATTCAAATGGGCTATTCTTAAACTTTTCAACATTATCCTCAGTTCTGGCATCAACCCCAATATTTGGAACCAAGGTCTGGTCACACCAATCCACAAAAGTGGAGACGTATTTGACCCCAATAATTACCATGGAATCTGCATCAACAGCAATCTCTGAAAAACCCTCTGCAGTATCAACAGCAGACTCCTACATTTCCTTAGTGAAAACAATGTCCTGAGCAAATGTCAAATTGTCTTCTTACCAAACTACTGTATGACAGACCAAGTATACACTCTGCACACCCTTATTGACAAACAAACAAACCAAAACAAAAGCAAAGTCTTCTCATGCTTTGTTGATTTCAAAAAATATTTAGACTCAYTTTGGCATAAGGGTCTGCTATACAAATTGACGGAAAGCAGTGTTGGCGAAAAAACATATAACATTATAAAATCAATGTACACAAACAACAAGTGTGCAGTTAAAAATTGGCAAAAAACACAKAGATTTCGTTCCTCAGGGCCGTGGGGTGACACAGGGATGAAGCTTGAACCCCACCTTCTTCAACATATATATAGATTAATTGACGAGAGCACTAGAACAGTCTGTAGCACCCGGCCTCACCCTACTGTTTTGCAGATGATCTGGTGCCTCTGTCACCAACCAAGGAGGGCCTACAGCAGCACCTAGATCTTCTGCACAGATTCTGTCAGACTTTGGCCCTGACAGTAAATCTCAGTAAGACAAAAATAATGGTGTTCCAAAAAAGGTCCAGTTGCCAGGACAACAAATAAAAATGATATTTATCTAGACACCGTTGCCCTGGAGCAGGTATTCCCAAACTGGGGTACGCGCAATGCCGTCGGTGGTACGCAAAATAAAAATATGATTCGCATAAAAAAAATATATATAATAATAATTCTTCACATTTTCAAACAGTTCATTTATATTTTCCAACGGGGCTGTACATTTGGGTGAGTTTTTTTTCCTCGCCTGAGAAGCCTCGTTTRACTGCCCAAAATAAAATGAAACCATCTAGTGTTCAGCAAAATAACAACACAATGTCAAATACAGGTAGCCTAGTCAAATAATTAACATCCAATCACATTAACTGTTACTCTCTCTCGGGAATTCCACTAACGGTCTTTATGTAGCCAAACGTAGCTGCTGCTCATGTTGGTATCTGTACTGATGGCGCAAAAGCTAAATACAGGCAGACTGTGTGGAAAATTATTTAAGACTGAGACTCTCTCCAATACAACCCAACATTGCAGAGTTATGTGCATCCTTTCAAGCACAAATCAAATCAAATGTATTTATAAAGCCCTTCTTACATCAGCTGATATCTCAAAGTGCTGTACAGAAACCCAGCCTAAAACCCCAAACAGCAAGCAATGCAGGTGTAGAAGCACGGTGGCTAGGAAAAACTCCCTAGAAAGGCCAGAACCTAGGAAGAAAGGTTAGAGAGGAACCAGGCTATGAGGGGTGGCCAGTCCTCTTCTGGCTGTGCCGGGTGGAGTCACACCCTTCTCATTAACCTGTGGTGAATTATTTACAATTTTCAATGAACAAATAAGGTTTTATATATAAGATGGTTAAATAAAGAGCAAAATTATTGATTATTAGAATATTATTATTTGTGCTCTGGTCCTATAAGAGTTTTTTGTCACTTCCCACGAGCCGGGTTGTGACAAAAACTCACTCTCATGTTTAATAAATGTATCGTATGTATCGTGTGTGTGTGGCAGGCTTACAATGATGGCAAAAAAAAACATTTGAGAGTGAGCTGACCCTGGTGCTAGAGGGGGTACACAGCTGGAGGTTTGAAGGGGTACGGGACTATAAAAAGTTTGGGAACCACTGCCCTAGAGCACACAAATAATTATACCTACCTCAGCCTAAACATCAACACAACAGGTAACTTGTCAGGCTGTGAACGATCTAAGAAGGCAAGAAGGGCCTTCTATGCCATCAAAAGGAACATAAAACTCGACATCCCATTTAGGATCTGGCTACAAATACTTCAAATCAGTTATAGAACCCATTGCCCTCTATGGTTGTGAGTATTCACCAAAAATTTGACAAACACCCAATTGAGACTGCATGGAAAAAATATACAATGCAAAACTAAACAATACATGCAGAGCTGAATTATAACTTAACTTACAAAATAGCTGTTCAATTCTACAACCACCTAAAAGGAAGCAATGCCCACACATTCCACAGCAAAGCCCTCACCTACATAGAGATTAACCTATAAAAGAGTACCTTCAGCAAACTGGTTCTGGGGCTCAGTTCACAAACAAAAACAGACCCCACAGAGCCCCAGGACAGCAACACAATTAGAACCAGCCGAATTATGAGAAAGCAAAAAGATACTGTAACTATTTGACACACATGAAAGAATCAACCAAAAAACAAAGCAAATTGGAATTCTATTTGGCCCTAAACAGAGAATACACAGTGGCAGAATACCTGACCACCGTAACTGACCCAAATTAAGAAAATACTTGACTATGTACAGACTAAGTGAGCATAGTCTTGCTATTGAGAGATAGCCTGTCTTCTCTTGAGAGCCAGGTCTGCCTATGTGCACACTGCCCACAAAATGAGGTGGAAACTGAGCTGCACTTCCTGACCTCCTGCCAAGTGTATGACCACATTAGAGACACATATTTGAAAACAAATCAAACATTGACAAACTCCCATATCTGTTCGGCAAAAACATACAATGGGCAATCACAGTAGCAAGAATTGTGGCCTGGTGCCATGAGAAAAGGGCAATCAGTCGAGCACAAACAATATTGTAAATACCACCAATATTTATTGGTTTATTTATCTATCCCCACTATTCGTACAAAAACAATTTCCATATTGCTAAAACACTATAGCTGATTATATAACACTTGAAATGTCTATATTTTTTAAACCTTTTTGAGGTTAAATTTGTTCCTTCTCACTTTTGTTTATTTCACTTGCTTTGGCAAAGTAAACATATCTTTCACATGCCAATGAAACCCATTTCAATTGAAATTGAATTGAAAGAGAGCGAGTGAGAGAGAGAGTGAGACAGACAGAGGGGGGTATTGAAGAGAGAGACGGAGAGTAGAGAGAGGAGGGGGGAGGAGAGAGAGAGCGAGCAGAGAGAGTAGAATAGAGAGGGGGTTAAAGAGAGAGAACGGAGAGTAGAGAGAGGAGGGGGAGGGGAGGGGAGAGAGCGAGCAGAGGAGTAGATGAGAGGGGGGTTAAAGAGAGAGAACGGAGAGTAGAGAGAGGAGGGAGGGGAGAGAGAGCAAGCAGAGAGAGTAGATAGAGAGGGGGTTAAAGAGAGAGAGACGGAGAGTAGAGAGAGGAGGGGAGAGGAGAGAGAGAGTGGCAGAGAGAGTAGATAGAGAGCGGGGGATTAAGAGAGAGGCGGCGAGAGTAGAGAGGGGAGGGGAGAGAGGCGAGCAGAGAGAGTAGATAGGAGGGGGGTTAAAGAGAGAGGGGTAGAGAGTAGAGAGAGGAGGGGGAGGAGAGAGAGGGCGAGCAGAGAGAGTAGATAGAGAGGGGGGTTAAAGAGAGAGCGGCGGAGTGTAGAGAGAGGAGGGGGGAGAAGAGAGAGCGGGGGTTAAAGAGAGAGAGGAGAGTAGAGAGAGGAGGGGGAGTAGAAGAGAGAGCGAGCCAGAGAAGTAGATAGGAGGGGGGTTAAAAGAGAGAGAGACGGAGAGTAGAGAGAGGAGGGGGGAGGAGTGAGCGAGCAGAGAGAGTAGATAGAGAGCGGGGGATTAAAGAGAGAGAGATGGAGAGTAGAGAGAGGAGGGGGAGGAGAGAGAGTTAAGAGAGAGCGAGCAGAGAGAGTAGATAGAGAGACAGAGTAGAGYGAGAAGGGGGAAGGAGAGAGAGTTAAGAGAGGGAGAGATGTAAATGTAAAAGACCACAAAGTGCTTCGTTTTGAGGAATTCTATTAAAACAATGACTCATCAACACTGTTCATTTTATTTTGTATAAATAAATTATATTGACTCCATTGCGTTAACCTACATAGAAATTGAATTTACCCCCAGAAGCGTTCATGCTACATAATATTGTGTTGCTGCAATGAGATGCGGTAATTCTTTTCGTGTGCCAAACCCACATAACAAATTGTTATGATGATACACTATCGTCAGGTATGACAGATTAATTACACAGGTGTTTTGCATGTTGCATAAATATTAACACAACATGTAAAGTGTTGGTCCCATGTTTCATTTCATGAGCTGAAATAAAAGATCCCAGAAATGTTCCATATGGACAAAAAGCTTAATTCTCTCAGTGTTGGTGACATCACTCCAACGTCATTTTAAAGAATTTGGCAGTACGTCCAACCGGCCTCCAACCGCAGACCACGGTACGGCGTTGTGTGGGCGAGAGGTTTGCTGATGTCAACGTTGTGAACAGAGAGATGGTGGCGGTGGGGTTATGGTATGGGCAGGCATAAGCTACGGATAACAAACTCGATTACATTTCATCGATGGCAATTTGAATTCACAGAGATATCGTGACGATATCCTGAGGCCTATTTCCGTGACATTCATCCGCCACCATCACCTCATGTTTCAGCATGATAATGGGTCGCGCTAATTCTAACTTCTTATCCACACCACTACCTTTTTTTAAAACCCCCTAATGTTGCGGAAATCTAATTAGCATAATCAAAACATCTCCATAAAAATCTGTCAGTTTAAGCAAAGATATAATAGTTTTTTGCATTGGATCCTGCGGTGAAAGGTGGCATAGATAAACTCAGCAAAAAAAGAAACGTCCCCTTTTCAAGACCCAGTCTTTCAAAGATAATTAGTCAAAATCTAAATAACTTCACAGATCTTCYTTGTAAAGGGTTTAAACACTGTTTCCCATGCTTGTTCAATGAACCATAAACAATTAATGAACATGCACCTGTGGAACGGTCATTAAGACACTAACAGCTTACAGACGGTAGGCAATTAAGGTCACAGTTATGAAAACTTAGGACACTAAAGAGGCCTTTCTACTGACTCTGAAAAACACCAAAAGAAAGATGCCCACGGTCCCTGCTAATCTGCGTGAACTTGCCTTAGGCATGCTGCAAGGAGGCAGGGAGACAGGACGGACAGCTGATCATCCTCGCAGTGGCAGACCACGTGTAACAACACCTGCACAGGATCGGTACATCCGAGCATCACACCTACGGGACAGGTACAGGATGGCAACAACAACTGCCTGAGTTACACCAGGAACGCACAATCCCTCCATCAGTGCTCAAACTGTCCATAATAGGTTGAGAGAGGCTGGACTGAGGGCTTGTGGGCCTGTTGTAAGGCAGGTCCTCACCAGACATCACCGGCAACAACGTCGCCCATGGGCACAAACCCACCGTCGCTGGAAAAGACAGGACAGTCAAAACGTGCTCTTCATTGACGAGTCGTGGTTTTGTCTCACCAGGGGTGATGGTCTGAATGTGTTTATCATCGAAGGAATGAGCGTTACACCGATGCCTGTACTATGAAGCGGGATCGATTTGGAGGTGGAGGGTCCGTCATGGTKTGGGGCMGTGTGTCACAGCATCATCGGACRGAGCTTGTTGTCATTGCAGGCAATCTCAGCGTTGTACGTTACAGGGAAGACATCCTCCTCCCTCATGTGGTACCCTTCCTGCAGGATCATCCTGACATGACCCTCCAGCATGACAATGCCACCAGTCATACTGCTCGTTCTGTGCGTGCTTTCCTGCAAGACAGGAATGTCAGTGTTTTGCCATGGCCAGCGAAGAGCCCGGATCTCAATCCCATTGAGCACATCTGGGACCTGTTGGATCGGAGGGTGAGGGCTAGGGTCATTTCCCCCAGAAATGTCCGGGAACTTGCAGGTGCTTTGGTGGAAGAGTGGGGTAACATCTCACAGCAATAACTGGCAGATCTGGTGCAGTCCATGAGGAGGCGATGCACTGCAGTACTTAATGCAGCTGGTGGCCACACCAGATACTGACTTACTTTTGATTTTGACCCCCCATTTGTTCAGGGACACATTATTCCATTCATGTTAGTCACATGTCTGTGGAACTTGTTCAGTTTATGTCTCAGTTGTTGACTCTTGTTATGTTCATACAAATATTTACACATGCTAAGTTTGCTGAAAATAAATGCAGTTGACAGTGAGAGGACGTTTCTTTTTTTGCTGAGTTTAGAGCGGTGTTGGTTAGACCATGAGACATCCTGAAAATCGGTCTTCTCACTAAATCGTCTATAGCATCCGAATGGTTTGGCCTACAAAACTATCATGACCCATCTATGGATCTGTTGTTCCACGTAGTGAATCTGATATTCAATGCGTTTGCATGGGCTAATAGCAGTAAGGCCCAATTTACTTTTCATAACATTTTTGGGATATATTGTTTTTGAAACTTCAAGGGGTCTTAACATTTTAAATCAAATAGCTAAATGATCATTGGTATGACTTTCTTAAAACAATTCGARATAGCTTAGTAAAACATGTTGATGACGGTAGTATGATAAACCAAAGAAAATACATTTTCATACATTTTTGACATACTAATAGTAATGGAGCAAATCTCAAAATTGATAGGTTGATGCAAAACTCTGCCTGTGGTGCCTGGTCTTAATACAGGCCATCAACACTCTGTTTTCACACACAATTGCATAGCCTATAGAAATGGTGCACAATGACTGGGCTTATAAGAACACTTCATTCCATGCATCAAACAGCTATTTGAGGAGCTGGCTCTCGCTGCGTGACAGTTGATATTCAGCTCAAACTCTGAATGCCAGGGCTCTCCAACCCTGTTCCTGAAGATCTACCCTCATGAAGGTTTTCACTCCAAACTCAGATGTTACTAACCTGATTCATCTTATTAACCAGCTAATTACTAGCCTCACATCCAAAATGTACCAAATGGCTGTAGCTGTGTTTGAAACAAGATCTCATTTGCATTGATTTAAGAGGGACAGTAGAGCGCTGACCACCAGGCCATTAGCGACTTGAGGGCCGTTAGTAAGTTTGGTAGGCTACTGACCATCATCAGCTGTAGTGGAGCGGGTCGAGAGCTTCAAGTTCTTCGGTGTCCACATCACTAAGGAATTAACATGGTCCACACACACCAACACAGTTGTGAAAGAGGCTTAAAAGACTTGGCATGGGCTCTTAGATCCTCACAAATTTCTACAGCTGCACCATTGAGTGACTGGATGCATCACCGCTTGGTATGGCAACTGCTCAGCATCCGACTGCAAGGTGCAACATAAGGTAGTGCGTACGGCCCAGTACATCATTGGGGCTGAGCTCCCTGCCATCCAGGACCTATATACCAGGCGGTGTCAGAGGAAGGCCCAAAAACTTGTCAGAGACTCCAGCCACCCAAGTCACAGACGTTTCTCTCTGCTACCCACTGCAAGTGGTACCGATGCACCAAGTCTGGAACCAGCAGGACCCTGATAAGCTTCTAGCCCCAAGCCATAKGACTACAAATAGTTAACCAAATAGCTACCTGGACTATCTGCATTGACCCTCTTTGCACTAACTCTTTTGCCTCATCACATACACTGCTGCTACTACTTATTATCTATCCAGTTGCCTAGTCACTTTACATACATATCTACCTCAATTTCCTTGTACCCCTGCACATTGATTCAGTACTGGTACCCCGTGTACAATATATAGCCAAATTATTGTTACTCATTGTGTATTTATTCCGTTTGTTTCTATATTTTTCTCTCTGCACGGATGGTAAGGACTCATAAGTAAGCATTCCACTATTAGTCTACACCTGTTGTTTACGAAGCATATGACAAATAACATTTGATTTGATTAATTTGAAGAGTGCCATTTTGGAGAAGCCCAGTTACAGTGACTCAACGGTCACATGTAATTACACTGCAGTCATGACTGCTGGTGTGCTGGTAACACGGTCACCGTAACAGCCCTAGTCAGGGCAGTTATCTGTCGTTACCTCCCTGAGGAGGAGGCGGCACGTAGCAACATTCTCGACCTACATGGAGAATGAATAAGTCTTATTTTTATGAGGAGATCACAGAATCTGGTCCACTGTGACTGGGCTGCTGCGAGCCAAGCTCAGCTCTCCCAGTCATCACCGTTGCAGTTTGGAGATGAAATCTGGTTATCATCACCACACAGCAAATAGGGCCCATCTTGTCCTATTTTGAGGTGAGAGACCAAAGCTGATGATGAGGGTGCTGCTAGCGACAGTAGTTTCATTCAAAATGAACAAACTAGAAAGAAAGACTGAGTATCTTTCTGAAATTGGATGATAAACATGTTATTTTTTAGATGTCATTTAGCCAAATTTATTTGAACACTATTACAGTATGTTGTAATACAGCCACACAAAAAGCCCGTCCTATAGACATTCTCCTATCTTCAGCTATCGAAACGGTTGCCCTCGAAAATAGAGGCCATCTGCTACAAAACCTACAGCAGACAAGGACAAATACGGAAAGTGAAAAGGCCCATCTATGGCTCTGAAGAAATCCCTGGGATGAAAAATGGCTCTCGTGTAATTTGGATTCTGTAAAGCATAGCTCATCTGCAGTTCACTCAGCCAACGAATGGTGCAGTATGGCACTGAAAAAAAATTGGCATATTGTTCCTTGTTCACAATTTGTCCTGATAAAAAAAAGTCCTTGAGCACACGTACTTGCACACTCTCTCTCTCACACACACACACACACACACACACTCTCTCTCACACACACACACTCTCTCTCTCTAACTCACACACACACTCTCTCTTACACACAGACCAGAGATTAACAGATGAGACAATCCACTGCTCTTTTGAAACATTTATAGCTATGATACACATAAAAAAGACAAATGGATGAGTTTAATCTTTTTCTCTCAAGCCTTAAAAGCTTTGTGCACATGGTAATTTCCTTTCCCAAACAGAAATGTATTTCCTAAAAAGCTCTCTATTCATTCACATAGTTAGTTTCCAAATGGCCACATCACACCAGACAGTAGCAGATTCCTGATACCTTTCTCTGGAGACTTGTTCTTTCCTATTCTACCAGAAAGACAAAATAACAGACAGTTCATTTTCTTTCTGATTCATAGATCCAATGAGGCAAGCTTATTTGACTTGCAAAGCATACAAATAGTCAAACAAAATGAAACATGCAAGAAAGTAGTTATTGCTGGTTTACATGTACAGTATGTTTAGAGAAGATTGAAATGCTCACATCTGATAGTGAGAACCCAAAAGCTGACACCACTGGCACTTACATCATGTTCAGCTTTACAGCTGGAGAAGCAGCCGATGTCTGACACAGCTTTCCTTTAATCTCAGGATAACACTGGGGAAATAGCCTCGTTTTAAACAAAGCCTTGAATATTTAATTTACAGATAAAACGATCTACATAGATGACGTCCTTTCCCAGCTGAACGACGAGAAAAAAAAGGGAATTCCCATTTTTCTCTCTAACCTTATTCTGACCTTGAATTTAAGCATGAGAATAGCATACTATTCACCCAATATTCGTTTGMGGGTATAGATCTAAGAAATAAAGGTGTGTTGGAGATGTGTTTACGTAGGGCTGTTTGACAAAAAAAAAAAATTGGTCGACCAAGAGTCATCTGGTCTTTGGACCAATCGATTGTTCAAAATMTTAAAACGTGTATTTTGCCATATATAGACACACCCTATGTGTTTGAATAAAATCATATGTATGTAGGCTACTGACCTTGTGTGATGCTTAAGAGTTTCTCTGACAGTGAGCTCTGGAAAGACAAAGGCTATTTGTAAAAAAGGATAAGAAGTAATCAGGTGGGCCTATTTTATGACGTTTCCACAGGGATCAGAGCATGACATTTTTTCCCCTTTCTTGCTGAGTGGTTATCGAAAGGGAGAGAGCTGGAAAGATTTTTCGAATAGGCTACYTTGAGGAACTATTGTCACTCTCAATGGATGTAAAAACAGGCTTTGTTTACTTGCTGTTTGAGGAGATTAATAAAATACTTTGAGAAGCTTCACAGTGATGGTGAGTTAAGATACTCAGAAATAGTATCAGATCCCCAAATGGGAACATTTATAGGCCTACATTTGCGTGCAGGCCAGGTAGCCTAGTCCTACTTCTATGCGTAACGAGGTGCGTGTCCTTACTCAAGATTGACAGAAGCGCTCCAAACAAAAGACTATGAATAAATTCACAACTTGTAAATGGAATAAAATAKAAAAATTGCGCTCTGCAAACAAGGTGTCCACTCCTACAATTACAACGGTAAGACTATAATAATAATCAAATCAATCACATGCGCCGAATACAACAGATGTAGACCTTAACGTGATATGCTTACTCACAAGCCCTTAACAAACAATGCAGTTCAAGAAATCGAGTTGAGGAAATACTTACTAAACAAACTAAAGTATAAAAATAAATAAAAAAAGAAAAATTGCAAGAAAAAATAACAAAAAATAACAAGGCTATATACAGGGGGTACCGGTAACGAGTAAATGTGACGAGGTAAAGGTTAGTCGAGGTAATTTGTACATGTAGGTAGCGSTAAAGTGACTATCCATAAATAATAAACAGCGAGTAGCAGCAGAGGGGAGGGGGGAAATGTAAATAGTCCGGGTGGCCATTTGATTAATTGTGCAGCAGTCTTATAGCTTGAGGGTGGAAGTTGTTAAGGAGCCTTTTGGACCTAGACTTGGCGCTCCGGTACCACCTCCAGTTACCCTATGACTTGGGTGACTGGAGACCTTGACAATTTATATTGATAATATATTGAATGCATTAACAGAAATTACCATAACCAAACAAACATTGTAGATGTTGTAGAGCAACTATGGTAATTAAAAGTAAATGTACTACTGATGATACTGGTGAACATCCCTGTGGCCTCTACAATGGATTGGTCCACTGAGACAAGCCTCTACAATGGATTAGTCCACTGAGACAGGCCTCTAATGGATTAGTCCTGAGACAGGCTCTATAATGGATTAGTCCCCTGAGACAGGCCTCTATAATGGATTAGTCCACTGAGACAGGCTCTACAATGGATTAGTCCACTGAGACAGACCTACCACAATGGATTAGTCCCTGAGACAGGCCTCTACAATGATTAGTCCCTGAGACAGGCCTCTACAATGGATTGGTCCACTGAGACAGGCCTCTACAAGGATTGGTCCACTGAGACAGGCCTCTACATGGATTGTCCACTGAGAAGATGGATTGGTCACTGAGACAGGCCTCTACAATGGATTGGTCCACTGAGACAGGCCTCTACAATGGATTGTCCATGAGACAGGCCTCCAAATGGATTAGTCCACTGAGACAGGCCTCTACAATGGATTAGTCCACTGAGACAGGCTCTACAATGGATTAGTCCATGAGAAAGCCTCTCAATGGATTAGTCCACTGAGACAGGCCTCCACAATGGATTAGTCACACTGAGACAGGCCTCTACAATGGATTAGTCCACTGAGACAGGCCTCTACAATGGATTAGTCCACTGAGACAGGCTCTCAATGGATTAGTCCACTGAGACAGGCCTCTACAATGGATTAGTCCACTGAGACAGGCCTCTACAATGGATTAGTCCATGAGACAGGCCTCCACAATGGATTAGTCCACTGAGACAGGCCTCTACAATGGATTAGTCCACTGAGACAGGCCTCTAACAAGGTACAATATAGGATGCACTGAGACAGGCCTCACAATGGATTAGTCCACTGAGACAGGCCTCTCAATGGATTAGTCCACTGAGACAGGCCTCTACAATGGATTAGTCCACTGAAGACGGCCTCTACAATGGATTAGTCCACTGAGACAGGCCTCTACAATGGATTAGTCCACTGAGACAGGCCTCTCACATGGATTAGTCCACTGAGACAGGCCTCCCAATGGATTAGTCCACTGAGACAGGCCTCTACAATGGATTAGTCACTGAACAGGCTCACAATGGATTAGTCACTGAGGACAGGCCTCCACAATGGATTAGTCCACTGAGACAGGCCTCTCCATGGATTAGTCCACTGAGACAGGCCTCCACAATGGATTAGTCCACTGAGACAGGCCTCTACAATGGATTAGTCCACTGAGACAACTGAGACAGGTGTGAATCAGACAGGTGTCTCGTGTGCATAAATTATTTGTAAATATTTGCCACTGCTCGACTAAAAAAAAATCTTGGTCGACCAAGAGCCTATGGACCAAACAATCAACCAGTCGACTAAACGGGATCAGCCCTAGTCAACAGATACGCCATATTCTGACCTCGACTTAATTCCCTAATAATTCCACCACCTTTACGCACAATGAAATGATTAATAAGGTGGAGCAACCGTTCGGTTCCAAGTGGAGSATCTACTTTGTTCCAARAGAAATAACACCATTCCCCATGCACTGTAATTTACAAACTCATAAGAGCTAGGTAAATGAATACGCCGTTTGAATAAGGGGATTGAAAAATATGAATGACGATTGTTTCAGACCTATTTTACCTTGTGATCTCTGGAGACAAATGTGTAGCTCCAAACCTAGAGTTGATTTATGATTTCAATAACGTTTTAAAAATATGCCCAGGCTTTTCACTGTATGTTAAAATGTGTATCTTGTTAAGCATTAGCCACCATCTTTAGCCACCGACAGTTATACCCACATACTGTACAGTATATTTATAACTGTCACTTCAGTGTTAGTTTCCTTACATTATATAGTTAGTTTACCTTTCTTTCCTCTGTCATGTTCGTGTGGATACTCTTGATGATCTCCAGCGATAGTGGATCATATTAGGCAAATGTATTACAAGTTGTGCAATGATTTGGGGCATGTAGCCTATTTTAATCGTTATGGAACGCAGACCACACGTATTCGTTTAAACCTGCAGACTGGCACAAGATTCACGATGACTGGATCATTGTCATCACAGTTCCAAGATTAGTGAGGATTATTAGTGTAGATTAATAGGGCTACTGTTCAACCCCTATTGTACACTTTTCTCACCTTCCAATATTTAATGGATTGAACAATTTAATATGGCAACTTTCAGGATGAATCAAACCAACATTTTTCTATTTACAAATATATTTTGTGCGTTAAGGCACCCCAATTTTTTTTTTTTTTACTTTCCTAACTCTAAATAACATACAAGATCAGAGTATTTTTTAAATCTACCAATTGGATCTGTAAAAGAGATGAATATGTATATATTTAGGCCAAAATGGCCCTCTGTCATTGATATTCGGAACCGTTCTCTCCATGTATTCTAGTGCGTCTGTTGCGAAAATTCTAATTWAAAAAAGTACACCACATTTAATGGGATGGCTTTTAGATACATTTATTGACAATCCTATTGAATGAAAACTCCACGAYATAATCTGTTGACCAGGATGTGGGAGGGTTTTCAGCAGTTGAATTACATTTATTCATCGTGCGCAAGGGACCCACCCCTGCAAAGCCCATTAAGCACCTCCATAATGTAAGTGCGTAGGAAGGGCGTCCGTACGAAAGGCGTACAGGTCTGAATCGGGCCCCTTGTGAATCGGAGTAATCCCTTAAATCTCAAGAGGATATGGATTGGAGAGACAACTCGTGAACAGCAGTCCTTGATTGTTGAAGTCCATTATAAGTATAGGGGATAGTTAGGGGAGGGGGATGTCCTTGTTCCATCGCGCTCTAGTGACTCCTGTGGTGGGCCGGGCACATCCACGCTGACACGGCAGCCAGTTGAATGGTGTTTCCTCCGACACATTGGTGCTGGCTTCCGGGTTAAGCGAGCAGTGTGTCAAGAAGCAGTGCGGCTCGGCAGGGTCGTGTTTCGGAGGACGCATGGCTCTCGACCTTCACCTCTCCCGAGACTGTGTGGGAGTTGCAGCGATGGACAAMACTGTAACTACCAATTGGATATCAGAAAAATTGGGGAGAAAAAGGGGTAAAAGTTTTTWWAAAGTATAATATTGAAACTACACTATTGAAATAGTGCCACTGTAAAGTAGGAAGAAATTCATTGGCATTTCGCCAACTTTTCTAGCATTTACGCATAATTTCTGTGAGGTTTGTTTTATCAGATAACAGATCAATAGAATAAAATTATTATGTAGAAACTGATTATACCTTTTGAGTTGCGCTCTTATTTTCATGTAGTTCTTAAACATAGGCCTACGTACAGTTTAAGTCGGAAGTTTACATACACCTTAGCCAAATTCATTTGAACTCAGTTTTTCACAATTCCTGACATTTAATCCTAGTAAAAATGMCCTGTCTTAGGTCAGTTAGGATCACCACTTTATTTTAAGAATGTCAGAATAATAGTAGAGCGAATTATTTCTTTCAGTTTTTATTTCTTTCATGACATTCCCAGTAGGTCAGAAGTTTACATACACTCAATTAGGATTAGGTAGCATTGCCTTTAAATTGTTTATCTTGGGTCAAACTTTCGGGTAGCCTTCCACAAGCTTCCCACAATAAGTTGGGTGAATTTTGTCCCATTCCTCCTGACAGAGCTGTTGTAACTGAGTCAGGTTTGTAGGCCTCCTTGCTCGCACACGCTTTTTCAGTTCTGCCCACAAATTTTCAATAGTATTGAGATCAGGGCTTTGTGATGGCAACTCCAATACCTTGACTTTGTTGTCCTTAAGCCATTTTGCCACAACTTTGGAGGTATGCTTGAGGTCAATTTTCCATTTGGAAGACCCATTTGCGACCAAGCTTTAACTTCCTGACTGATGTCTTGAGATGTTGCTTCAATATATCCACATAATMTTCCTCCCTCATGATGCCATCTATTTGTGAAGTGCACCAGTCCCTCCTGCAGCAAAGCACCCCGACAACATGATGCTGCCACCCCCATGCTTCACGGTTGGGATGGTGTTCTTAGGATAAAGGACTCGTTTTACTGTGGATATAGATACTTTTGTACCTGTTTCCTCCAGCATCTTCACAAGGTCCTTGCTGTTGTTCTGGGATTGATTTGCACTTTTTGCACCAAAGTACATTCATCTCTAGGAGACAGAATGCGTCTCCTTCCTGAGCAGTATGATGGCTGCGTGGTCCTATGGTGTTTATACTTGGGTACTATTGTTTGTACAGATGAATCTGGTACCTTCAGGCATTTGGAAATTGCTCCCAAGGACAAACCAGACTTGTGGAGGTCCACCATTTTTTTCTGAGGTCTTGGCTGATTTCTTTTGATTTTCCCATGATGTCAAGCAAAGAGGCACTGTGTTTTAAGGTAGGCCTTGAAATACATCCACAGGTACACCTACAATTGACTCAAATTATGCCAATTAGCCTATTGGAAGCTTCTGAAGCCATGACATCATTTTCTGGAATTTTCCAAGCTGTTTAAAGGCACAGTCAACTTAGTGTATGTAAACTTCTGACCCACTGGAATTGTGATACAGTGAATGATAAGTGAAATAATCTGTCTGTAAACAATTGTTGGAAAAATTACTTGTGTCATGCACAAAGTAGATGTCCTAACCGACTTGCCAAAACTATAGTTTGTTAACAAGATATTTGTGGAGTGGTTGAGAAACAAGTTTTAATGACTCCAACCTAAGTGTATGTAAACTTCCGACTTCAACTGTAGATGTGTATTGCCCTCAGCYACACAGAACAGCAACGTATACTTCCAAATGTTACACTATTAGTATAGGATGTGCTCACATGACAGCTGAACTTATACAAAACAGGGAAATGCTGCATGCGTTAATCAGATTTTTCTTAAGATCCAACATGTGAGTATCACTTGGAACAGTACAATAGCTGATAATAGGCATAGTTTTGCTATAGGAAACCAGTATGCTCTCTGGGGTACCTGTGAATGCACAGAGCAGCGAAGCCTAATGACACTCTGCAGCAGAACCCAATAGTGAGGCGTTCTCCAATGGATCCCGTTACTAATGGGGTGAGGGATGTCATGGGGATTGTCTTTTGAACAGAGCATCTGTCCACAGATATTTAATGCAAGCTGACAGGGTTGTTTCAACTATTTTGTCCACAAATATGTAGAGGAAATCCTTGTTTCCAGTCAACATCCATTTTCTCCTCGTAAAACCACATGTTTGGGAACACATGATCACCACAAAACCCAACATAATCTGCACCCAGTCCCACCAGCTGGACAGCTCTGAAATCAGAGAAGGAATGTGACCAATGCAATGAAAAGCTTTTTTCAGACGCAATGACTACAGCAGGCACACGGCATTATGACACCCATTCATCTCTCTATATAGAGAGAGATTTTGAAGATTTGCAAAAGAGCTTCCATATATATATATATTAGTACCTTTCAAAAGTTTGGACACACCTACTCATTCAAGGATTTTTCTTTATTTTTACTATTTTCTACATTGTATAATAGTAAAGACATCAACACTATGAAATAACACACATGGAATCGTGTAGTAACCAGAAAAGTGTTAAACAAATCAAAATATATTTTACATTTCAGATTCTTCAAAGTAGCGATCCTTTGCCTTGATGACAGCTTTGCACACTCTTGACATTCTCTCAACCAGCTTCACCTGTAATGCTTTTCCAACAGTCTTGAAGGAGTACCCACATATGCTGAGCACTTGTTGGCTGCGTTTCCTTCACTCTGCGGTCCAACTCATCCCAAACCATCTAAATTGAGTTGAGGTCAGYTAATTGTGGACGCCAGGTCATCTGATGCAGCATTCCATCACTCTCCTTCTTGGTCAAATAGCCCTTACACAGCCTGGAGGTGTGTTCGGTCATTGTCCTGTTGAAAAACAAATGATAGTCCCACAAAGAGCAAACCAGATGGGATGGCGTATCGCTGCAGAATGCTGCGGTAGCCATGCTGGTTAGGTGTGCCTAGAATTTTAAATAAATCACTGACAGTGTCACCAGAAGGCACCCCCACACCTCCTTCTCCATGCTTCACGGTGGGAATCACACATGCAGAGATCATCCGTTCACCCACTCTGCGTCTCACAAAGACACGGCGGTTGGAACCAAAAATCTCTCATCAGAACAAAGAACAGATTTCAACGGTCTAATGCTCGTGTTTCTTGGCCCAAGCAAGTCTCTTCGTCTTATRGGTCCTTTAGTAGTGGTTTCTTTGCAGCAATTCGACCATGAAGGCCTGATTCACATAGTCTCCTCTGATCAGTTGATGTTGAGATGTGTCTGTTACTTGAACTCTGTGAAGCATTTATTTGGGATGCAATCTGAGGCTGGTAACTCTAATGAACTTATTCTCTGCAGCAGAGTAAACTCTGGGTCTTACTTTCCTGTGGCGGTCCTCATGAGAGACAGTTTCATCATAGCGGTTGATGATTTTTGCAACTGCACTTGAAGAAACTTTAAAAGTTCTTGACATTTTCCGGATTGACTGACCTTCATGTCTTATAGTGATGATGGACTGTCGTTTCTCTTTGCTTATTTGAGCTGTTCTTGCCATAATATGGACTTGGTCTTTCACCAAATAGGGTTATCTTCAGTATACCACCCCTACCCTGTCACAACACAACTTTAAGCCGTAATTGTAAATTAGGCCGTCGTTGTAAATAAGAATGTGTTCTAAACTGACTTGCCAAGTTAAATAAAGGTAAAATCAAATGTAAAAAAAAAAAAAAACTGATAGGCTCAAAAGCATTAAGGAAAGAATATCCACAAATTAACTTTAAACAAGGCACATCTGTTCATCAAATCAAATCAAATTTTATTTGTCACATACACATGGTTAGCAGATGTCAATGCGAGTGTAGCGAAATGCTTGTGCTTCTAGTTCTGACAATGCAGTAATATCCAACGAGTAATCTAACCTAACAATTTCACAACAATTACCTTATATACACAAGTGTAAAGGAATGAATAAGAATATGTACATAAAAAAATATATGAATGAGTGATGGTATGTGATGGTATAGAATGACATAGGCAAGATGCAGTAGATGGTATAGAGTACAGTATATACATATGAGATTAGTAATGTAGGATATGTAAACATATAAAAGTGGCATTGTTTAAAGTGGCTAGTGACACATTTTTACATAATTTGATACATTTATTACATACATTTTTCCATTATTAAAGTGGGTGGAGTTGAGTCAGTATGTTGGCAGCAGCCACTCAATATTAGTGATGGCTGTTTAACAGTCTGATGGCCTTGAGATAGAAGCTGTTTTTCAATCTCTCGGTCCCTGCTTTGATGCACCTGTACTGACCTCACCTTCTGGATGATAGCGGGGTGAACAGGCAGTGGCTCGGGTTGTTGTCCTTGATGATCTTTTTGGCCTTCCTGTGACATCGGGTGGTGTAGGTGTCCTGGAGGGCAGGTAGTTTGCCTCCGGTGATGCGTTGTGCAGACCTCACTACCCTCTGGAAAGCCTTACGGTTATGGGCGGAGCAGTTGCCGTACCAGGCGGTGATACAGCCCGACAGGATGCTCTCGATTGTGCATCTGTAAAAGTTTGAGAGTGTTTTTGGTGACAAGCCGAATTTATTCAGCCTGCTGCGCCTTCTTCACCACGCTGTCTGTGAGGTTGGACCATTTCAGTTTGTCCGTGATGTGTACCCCGAGGAACTTAAAACTTACTACCCTCTCCACTACTGTCCTGTCGATGTGGATAGGGGGGTGCTCCCTCTGCTGTTTCCTGAAGTCCACGATCATCTCCTTTGTTTTGTTGACGTTGAGTGTGAGGTTATTTTCCTGACACCACACTCCGAGGGCCCTCACCTCCTCCCTGTAGGCCGTCTCGTCGTTGTTGGTAATCAAGCCTACCACTGCAGTGTCGTCTGCAAACTTGATGATTGAGTTGGAGGCGTGCATGGCCACGCAGTCATGGGTGAACAGGGAGTACAGGAGAGGGCTCAGAACGCACCCTTGTGGGGCCCAGTGTTGAGGATCAGTGGGGTGGAGATGTTGTTACCTACCCTCACCACCTGGGGTCGGCCCGTCAGGAAGTCCAGGACCCAGTTACACAGAGCGGGGTCGAGACCCAGGGTCACGAGCTTGACGACGAGTTTGGAGGGTACTATGGTGTTAAATGCTGTAGTCAATGAACAGCATTCTCACATAGGTATTGCGCTTGTCCAGATGGGTTAGGGCAGTGTGCAGTGTGATTGCATCGGCTGTGGACCTATTTGGGCGGTAAGCAAATTGGAGTGAGTCTAGGGTGTCAGGTAGGGTGGAGGTGATATGGTCCTTGACTAGTCTCTCAAAGCACTTCATGATGACGGAAGTGAGTGCTACGGGGCGGTAGTCATTTAGCTCAGTTACCTTAGCTTTCTTGGGAACAGGAACAATGGTGAAGCATGTGGGGACAGCAGACTGGGTTAAGGATTGATTGAATATGTCCGTAAACACACCAGCCAGCTGGTCTGCGCATGCTCTGAGGACGCGGCTGGAGATGCCGTCTGGGCCTGCAGCCTTGCGAGGGTTGACACTTTTAAATGTTTTGCTCACGTTGGCTGCAGTGAAGGAGAGCCCGCAGGTTTTGGTAGAGGGCCGTGTCAGTGGCACTGTATTGTCCTCAAAGCGAGCAACGAAGTTGTTTAGTCTGTCTGGGAGCAAGACATCCTGGTCCGTGACGGGGCTGGTTTTCCTTTTATAGACCCTGCCACATACCTCTCGTGTCTGAGCCGTTGAATTGCGACTCTACTTTGTCTCTATAGTGACGCTTAGCTTGTTTGATTGTCTTGCGGAGGGAATAGCTACACTGTTTGTATTCGGTCATGTTTCCGGTCACGTTGCCCTGATTAAAAGCAGTGGTTCGCGCTTTCAGTTTTGTGCGAATGCTGCCATTAATCCACGGATTCTGGTTTGGAAAATATTTTAATAGACGCTGTAGGTACGACATCGCCGATGCACTTGCTAATAAACCCAGTCACCGAATCAGCGTATTCATCAATGTTGTTGTTCGCCGCAATGCGGAACATATCCCAGTCCACGTGATCGAAGCAATCTTGAAGCGTGGAATCCGATTGGTCGGACCAGCGTTGGACAGATCTGAGCGCGGGAGCTTCCTGTTTTAGTTTCTGTCTATAGGCTGGAAGCAACAAAATGGAGTCGTGGTCAGCTGAAATACATTCCAGTTGACTACCTCATGAAGCTGGTTGAGAGAAAGCCAAGACTGTAATCAAGGCAAAGGGTGGCTACTTTGAAGAATCTCAAATATAAAAATATATTTTGATTTGTATAACACATTTTTGGTTACTACATGATTCCATATGTGTTATTTCATAGTTTTAATGTCTTCACTATTCTTCTACAATGTAGAAAATAGTAAAAAAATAAAGAAATACCCTGGAATTAGGTGTGTCCAACCTTTGAGTGGTACTGTATATATACATATTCAGCAACTCTTTTACAAACCTTCACATTTTTGTTCAAAATTATGGTGAAAAAGTAATTTATTTCAGGTGAATTATGATCATATTTGAGTAACAGGCTACTACTGTTTTCACTACGTCTTTAGTAAAAAACAAATGTTTTCTGGTCTGCCTTCAATCTGGTGACAGATTAGGTAAAAACATTATTTCAAAGGCTCTGCCTACAGTCCATCAGGAATATATTCTTAATGTTTTTGGGATAATGTTCCAGCAAGGCAGGGCTCATTGCCATTTCTTCTAACAGCTTTGACTATTCAACCCTTACCTTTCCCCACACCTAGGGACATGAATGGATTCCAGGATTCTATCAACTGTGGTCACATATCACAAAGGATATAAGATTASTTATTTGTATTTGCTTAACCCTGTGTCCCTGTGTGGTGGAACCGGCCACAAAGATTTGTCCGAGAGCAAACAGCCATTATAAATCCATTTAGCAGAGGTTCCAGTGGTGGGGTAGGATATAGCATTGGAAGAAGACCTTGCTAAATCACACCCCCCCACCCCCCCCCCTCCCCATCCCTCCCTCCCCCTTGATTGCACCTTCATATGTTTAATTATTAGATACATTATCAAATTGCATGTCATTTCTCTGCCTTTCTTCTAAGCATACAGTCAAGCTAAGACTTACACACGCTGCAGAGTGAACAAAGCAGAGAATCCAGATAGGGAAGACTCCCTTCTTCTGTCAAAAAGTCATTGTCTGCCAGATACAAAGACAATTACAACCATCATAATTATCCATTTAGTACTGCCAAGTGTTGCTTCATATTATGTATCTGGTGCTTTTGTCTTTCATTCAGATCCATCTCTAATTATACGTGACTCAAGGTTACATTTGTGCAAACAAGAGAGTCTCTTTGAGACACCATGCAAGTCAAATGGTGAACACCAAGATTGACATTTCCCTGAGCGACAGAGACATATGAAGCGTAAAGGGAATGCACAGCCATCCTATCTCCCAGATAAATAGTCTTAGAGTGACAAAAAACGTCACCCATAATATTGTTTCCCAATAAAAATTCATCAGAATTTGAGAAAATGTAACCTCTCTCTCATCTTTGACTATCAGTATGCTGTTTGATTTGAGAACAGAAATGTATGAAATATGATCCATAATGGAAATAAAGGCAAATCTTTATCTTTAATTTGTCATTGTGGCACAATGCGATACGTAGCCATGTTAGCTGAACACCTGCTAGCTAGCTACAGTGGTGGGTATTCATGGATGCCAAGGATGCCAGGCTCCCTTAAACATTTTGGAAAATAAATAAACATAAAATAATTTATCTTTCGTGTCTGTGTTTCATAATTTTCCTTCAATTCGCAAAAGGCTGAATGTATCTCACAGGAGAAAGCATCCGAGTGAGCGAAACAACGCCCCTCTGTCTCTCTACGTGTAGGCCATCTATCTGATTCTGTCTGGTCCAAACGAGTTTGACATTGTTGCCGCCCGTAGCATTGAAGGCAAGGGAAGCCAGCGAGCATCTGGCCTCCCTTGACAAAAAAAGTATCCAGAATTAGCCAATCAGCGTTGCCCTAAACTGAGCAAGCTCAGCTGTGAATGGTCCTGGCGCACCAAAAAAAAAAAGTGTCAAGGGAAGCCAGCTTGGATTTGGCATCGCTCCTATCAAATCCCATTCAGAGCATACATCATTGACAGAAAAACTTTAATTGTTGCACCTCGTTGTGTTGTTGTCCTCTGGTGGCTATCTAGACAGCTAACTAAAATTCGCTCTTTCCTAAATTAGCCATGGATGGAGATAGGAATTTGGARTTGTGGTTTTACTTAATTCTCCGTAATGGCCAATGATTATAACAGCTATTCTGATCCAACCAATAATTCATACATTGTTGTGCCCCTGGCCTGAGAGGATGAAAGTTTAATATGTAGCTAGATGTAGAAGGCTAATATTAACTAGCTAACATTGCCCATGAATGGAAGTTAGGCTAGCAAGCAAACAGTTTAGCCAGGTAGCCTAGGACAACCAAAAATAAAAGTGTGTACTGTATGGCAGAGTGATAGACGGTTTCATCAACATGAAAGAGAGGAGGATTGTATTGGTGTTTCTCTACAAGAAGGGTGAGTCAACATGTTTTTCTACTTGCACACACACACACAAATCAGAACCATGGACAGCCACATGATATTTAGCTTACGTTGATTGGACTAAATTGTTTTGGGTATCTTTTAGTTGTCATCTTTTAGACTAAGCAGAGGTGATTTGATGATGTTGAAATGTTGAGGTTAAAATGGTGCTGGAATAGTGGAGGCAGATCCTGTTTTCTTTGTGACTTGTGGTAACTCTCTTTGGTTCTAAATCAATAGTTGTTTAGTAGCCCGAAAATGTCGGAAACATTAACTTACTTGACCATGCTGTAGGTCATGTAACTGTTTGTTACATGCAAAATGCTTTGTGGACTTCACCGGACAGAGGCTGTTATCTGGTTTTGTGATGAAACAAAGGTGTGGTTGAATTTATTCTCTCACTGTGTCTTCTTATTGTCTCAGCCTTAGGCCTATATATCACAGTGGCAAGGCATTTGAGTTAAGAGGTTATAGAGCAAACAACGCAATTATCACAACACATAGGTTGTAATATGGCTTTTTTTCTTTTTAGGGGGGGCCTGGCTACCCTAGTGATTTTACCCACGCACCGCTACTGGCTAGCTAGGAGTTTGTTTTGCTCGGCAGCATTCTCGGCATGGAAGATGGTGAGCCAACCCCTATTCGGAGGAAGACCTGTGATTCAGGGCAAATAAGGATTCCCATTGGTGTATGCAAATTTATGAACGGGTGACGTGACTCGTTCGACCAATAGGCTGCTCCCCCTGAACTCATTCCTTTGATCAAGGCGTTTTCACACTGGGTTTTATAGATGAGCCAACAGTTGTCATTTTTCATACTTTATTGATTGTACTTTCACCTGGCATCCTCCACACATGACCCAATTTGATGAATAACGCGAGTTTGACTGTGCCTGACCTTTAATAAAACCCTGTTGCATTAGGTCCCTACTGACTGACTTCATTAGCTGCTGTGGTGTTGAGGCAATTAATTAGATCAATGTTTAAACAAATGTAAGGACAGGACACACAATTAATGAACAATATATTCACTATTTCAATTCCCTTTAGTGCAGTGCCTTTGCAGAAGAGGAAAATCTTTTGGCCAGTTGTGAGGTCTAATTCTCAGCCAGTCCTTTAGTGGTGTGCTGCTGGGAGATTCTTCCCTTCCTCTGCTATATTTTATTCATGAGGAAATCTCCACAAAGGACAGGAAATGTTGTTGGTTAGAAATGTCATGAATAGTGAGGTTGTGGCTGTCTCCGGTTACCCCGGTGAAACAAATCACACAAATTAAAAATAAATTAGCAAATAAAATCAGTGTGGTGACATACGGCCTCCAGAGAGAACAACGCTAGTCAATATCACAACGAAGCCAAATAATTGAAGAGAAAACTGAGTCAAGGACAATGGGTGGTCTTGTTGTGTGCACTGCAGTAGTCGAGCAGGAAGGAAAATCGCTTACTATCATCGGTTTCAACCACCTGTCAACACAAAAAATTATAATGTCACGTGGGGTGTAAACTAGAGAGGGCCACATTCATCACCACAGCAGGTGACGGATGTTCCACCGGCATAGGCTGATCGAGACATCAATTCTCTAGGACAGCCCAACAAAAACCTCTTTAAAAAAGTTTTTACAAAATTTGACATTTCAAAACATTATTCAATGAAAAGGACAATTCCCTATACAAAAATTCAAAGGCACCTCAAAGACATGTAAATATAACCAGCCACTACACAAACTGAGTCTATGGAATTATAACCAGCCATTACACAAACTGAGTCTATGGAATTATAACCAGCCATTACACAAACTGAGTCTATGGAATTATAACCAGCCATTACACAAACTGAGTCTATGGAATTATAACCAGCCATTACACCATGAGTCTATGGAATTATAACCAGCCATTACACAACTGAGTCTATGGAATTATAACCAGCCATTACACAAAATGAGTTATGGAATTATAACCAGACATTACACAAACTGAGTCTATGGAATTATAACCAGCCATTACACATAGAGTCTATGGAATTATAACCAGCCATTACACATACTGAGTCTATAGAATTATAACCAGCCATTACACAAACTGAGTCTATGGAAATATAACCAGCCATTACACAAACTGAGTCTATGGAAATATAACCAGCCATTACACAAACTGAGAGTATACGGTTCTATTCTCGTTGATGAGAATTAAGGAGAATTTTTAGAGATTCTCCAGAGGTATCGAGAGAGACATTACTGTAATGTAATCTTGCGTTTTTCTTACATCTTGAACGCTACCTCTGGAGGTCACGCATTACAGTCGCCCGACAGTTGCCCCCCTCTAAGCACGGCAGTGTAAACAGAATTGTCTCACTGATCCTAAAATGCTTACAGTAAAAATACTAATAGCACAGCTGAAATTTGGACATTATATTTGAGACTTGTTTCATTGAAGTTTTACCTGAAATTGCAGTAACAGCCTGTTACATTCTGAAACTGTCGCTGTATCTTTAAGACAGGGTGTTATTCCCCACCTTGGCTGCTCTGAGCCACCGTACAGGCAGGATGCATGCATCAAGAAGCTGATCAACTCACCAGGGGAATTATCAACATCTTCAGTCACAATTTGGCATTTGCCTCATATAATGACTTTTACAGTATAATGATGATATTGATGGTTTTTTTTAAGGTAACTTTAATACGCTGAAACTGTACTTTTATATTCATATGAGAGGGGTAAACATTCATGTTTTATATGCTGACATTAATAGCTAGACATTTAACAATATATATTTCTGATGACCTTTTAATTTGGCATGAACACAACCAGTAGTGATAGTAGGCTACCTGCGCATGTTCGTCCACTCCAGAATTCAAAAAGTGCACTAGTGCCATTTGATGAATGGAAAGAGACATCTGTTACACAACACCCCAAAAAGTTTCATGACATTCAGTGTAATGACACTTGTAGCATAAATTCATTTAATGCTTCTTGCTGACAAAAAAATATTTGGTGTAGGAAGAAAAGTTGGGACAACTGAAAAGGGGCGGGACTATCCCGGGATGACAAGTACAGCCACATGGGGAAAAACAAAATTAAGCCATGACAGAGGTGGGGGTGTTCGTTTAATTTAGGGGTTAGTTAAATTAGCATTATTAGTTTTACCTTCTTGGATTTAGGGGGACTCACGTCTCATTCAGGGGGTCTGAGACCACCCTTGGGCCACCCGTAATTTGCACTCTGTACTAAACCCTTGGTTGGTGAACGCAGCATATGTTCAGTGAGGAGTAGTCAGGTGTGGACTGACAGATGTTCATTAGTTAGCTTACTCAATGCTTCAGATGATTCATCCTATCAAAAGAAATTACAAAATATAATCTCATCTAATCTAACTTCACATGACTACTCAGTTTTTCTATTACTGGATCAAATCAAATGTATTTATAAAGCCCATTTTACGTCAGCAGATGTCACAAAGTGCTTATACAGAAACCCATCCTTAAACCCCAAACAGCAAGCTATGCAGACGTGGAAGTAAGGTGGCTAGGAAAAACTCCATAGAAAGGCAGGAACCTAGGAAGAAACCTAGAGAGGAACCAGGCTCTGAGGGGTGGCCAGTCCTCTTCTGGCTGTGCCGGGTGGTTAATATAAAAGTATATGTTCTAACTAGCAGACAATATGAACATAGGTTTTACAAAACCTAACAACCKCTGGAGTGGAATGATTCACATGCGTGCCATAATTCATAACGCAGGTTGAATAAAGGATGTCTGCCACCTGTTTCCATAATTCATAGACTGAGCCATTCTTGTTGTTTTTTCATGCAGGGGTCAGCATGGATTTATCCTGCAATGGGAACAAATGGATTAGACACTGGCCACTCAGTGGAACCAATATAATCCATGATTTATTGCTTCTATTTTAATTACACGATCAAGAAAAACAACGCCTTTAACCATTTTGCTTGAATTCAGCTGACAGATTAGCATATTTAAACATTTGTCCTTTCTACTGTCTGATTCATGTTAAAACAGCAGTAGCCATATGTTCGATGTGCAGACAGGTGGTATGCATAGATAAAAGCCTCTGAAAATGATCTTCAATGCTGTAATGTTTCATCTGATACGTCTTAACCACTGGTTTAGTCTGGAAACGTTTTGGTGTCTGATATGTTATGCGTGTGATAACTGCGTCATGACCTTTACGATTAATCAATCTCTCGTGTCTGAGCTGTTGAATTGCAACTCCACTTTTGTCTCTGTACTGACGTATTGCCCGTTTGATTGCCTTACGGAGGGAATAACTACACTGTTTATATTCAACCATATTCCCAGTCACGTTGCCATGGTTAAATGCGAGGGTTTGCGCTTTTAGTTTAGCGCGAACGCTTCRATCTATCCACGGTTTCTGGTTTGGGTAGGTTTTAATTGTCACAGTGGGTTCAATCAATCTTTAAAAGGTACAGCACCTTTCCCACTCAGCCCTTTTCTTAATAGTTTGAAATACTGAAATTAAGCAGTGCTTATTTAAGCAGTGAATTCTACTAGGTTCACTGAATATTTTAKATTTTGTTCTACGTGAAATAACTCAGTCATTTGTCATTCGCTTGGCCCATTTGTTTCCCGCCTAAGGCAAGAAAAGAGAAAGTGCAAACTTGCTAGTCTTACCAACTGAGAAACAAATAAAACAAACAACATTTTCTTTGCATAAATAAATTACTGAAAGCAGGTTCCCGCAGGGGTATATAATTTGGGTTGGGTTGGCTATGAACTCCTTAATAGCCATATATCTCTCCTCACCTCTCCACKTGATAGCTGATGTGTGGTGAACGCTCTGGCACAAAAATGGTCGCCGTGCATCAGAGTTTCCCCCTACTATGTAAAGCGCTTTGAGTACCTCAGTTGGTAGAAAAGTGCTATATAAATCCAATCAATTATTATTTTTACATTAACATGCAAAACCACAAATAACTGAACTGATTTGTAGTGCCACTCAAACACAGGCGTCTGGTGGCACCTTAATTGGGGAGGACGGGTGGATAGCAATGGCTGGAAATGGCTGGAACGGCATAAATGGAATGGTATCACAGTTTCCATGTGTTTGATACCATTCCATATACTCCATTCCAGCTATTATGAGCCGTCCTCCCCTCACCAGCATCTTGTGCTGAACATACTAATAGTTCCATGGTTTGCAGTACACAGTGCATCTGCCAAGCTTGATCTCAGCCCTTTGATATGCTAACGTTACTAGCTAAACATTTKATTTAACAGTATTTTTTTTAATTATTACCTTTTAATTTGGCATGAACACAATCAGTCATGATGTTTTCATCTTATTGTCTTATTGTCAAACAAATCACTTTAAAAAAAACTAGGCTACCTGTGGATGTTTGTCTACTCCGCTACGCTGATCCTCAACACGGGCGCATGCTCAACCCCATCCTGTACTCCCTGTTCACCCATTACTGAGTGGCCACACACGTCTCCAACTCAATCATAAAGTCTGTAGTCGATACAATAGAGGTAGGCCTGATTACCAACAACGACGAGACAGCGTATAGGGAGGATGTGAGGGCCCTGGCGGAGTGATGCCAGAAAAATAACCTCTCCCTCAAGAAAACGAAGCAGCTGATGAACTTCAGAGCGAGCATGCCCCCATCCAGTTGAGACGGTGAAAAGCTTCAAGATCCTCGACGTAATGACAACCTGAAATGGTCGATCCACACAAACAGAGGTGCACTTGTTGTACCCACTTCATACAGTATGTACAGTTGAAGTCGGAAGTTTACATACACCTTAGCCAAATACATCTAAACTCAGTTTTTCACAATTCCTGACATTTAATCCTAGTAAAAATGCCCCGTCTTAGGTCAGTTAGGATCACCACTTTATTTTAAGAATGGGAAATGTCAGAAAAATAGTAGAGAGAATTATTTATTTCGGCTTTTATTTCTTTCATCACATTCCCAGTGGGTCAGAAGTTTACATACACTCAATTAGTATTTGGTAGCATTGCCTTTAAATTGCTTAACTTGGGTCAAACGTTTCAGGTAGCCTTCCACAAGTTTCCCACAATAAGTTGGGTGAATTTTGGCCCATTCCTCCTGACAGACGCTGTTGTAACAGTCAGGTTTGTAGGCCTCCTTGCTCCACACGCTTTTTCAGTTCTGCACACAAAATTTCTATAGGCTTTGAGGTCAGGGCTTTGTGATGGCAACTCCAATACCTTGACTTGTTGTTCTTAAGCCACTTTGGAAGTATGCTTGGGGTCATTGTCCATTTGGAAGACCCATTTGCGACCAAGCTTTAACTTCCTGACTGATGTCTTGAGATGTTGCTTTCAATATATCCACGTAATTTTCTTCCCTCATAATGCAATCTATTTTGTGAAGTGCACCAGTCCCTCCTGCAGCAAAGCACCCCCACAACCATAAAGCATAGCAGTGTGAACAGACAACACAGATTACACATGGAGTAAACAATAAACAAGTCAATAACATGGTAGAAAAAAAGAGAATCTATATACAATGTGTGCAAAAGGCATGAGGTAGCAATAAATCGAATAATTACAATTTAGCAGATTAACACTGGAGTGATAAATCATCAGATGATCATGTGCAAGAAGAGATACTGGTGTGCAAAAGAGCAGAAAAGTAAATAAATAAAAGCAGTATGGGGGGTGAGGTTAGGTAAATTGGGTGGGTAGTTACAGGTGGACTATGTACAGCTGCAGCGATCGGTTAGCTGCTCGGATAGCAGATTTTTAAAGTTTTTGAGGGAGATAAAAGTCTCCAACTTCAGAGATTTTTGCAATTCGTTCCAGTCGCAGGCAGCAGAAAACTGGAAGGAAAGGCGTCCAAATGAGGTTTTAGCTTTAGGGATGATCAGTGAGATACCACCTGCTGGAGCGCGTGCTGCGGGTGGGTGTAGCCATCGTGACCAGTGAACTGAGATAAGGCGGCACTTTACCTAGCATAGCCTTGTAGATGACCTGGAGCCAGTGGGTCTGACGACGAACATGTAGCGAGGGCCAGCCGACTAGGGCATACAGGTCGCAGTGGTGGGTCGTATAAGGTGCTTTAGTAACAAAACGAATGGCACTGTGATAAACTGCATCCAGTTTGCTGAGTAGAGTTGTTGAAGCTATTTTGTAGATGACATCGCCGAAGTCGAGGATCGGTAGGATAGTCAGTTTTACTAGGGTAAGTTTGGCGGCGTGAGTGAAGGAGGCTTTGTTGCGGAATAGAAAGCCGATTCTTGATTTGATTTTGGATTGGAGATGTTTGATATGAGTCTGGAAGGAGAGTTTGCAGTCTAGCCAGACACCTAGGTACTTATAGATGTCCACATATTCTAGGTTGGAACCGTCCAGGGTGGTGATGCTAGTCGGGCGTGCGGGTGCAGGCAGCGAACGGTTGAAAAGCATGCATTTGGTTTTACTAGCGTTTAAGAGCAGTTGGAGGCCACGGAAGGAGTGTTGTATCGCTTGAAGCTCGTTTGGAGGTTAGATAGCACAGTGTCCAAGGAAGGGCCGGAAGTATATAGAATGGTGTCGTCTGCGTAGAGGTGGATCAGGGAATCGCCCGCAGCAAGAGCAACATCATTGATGTATACAGAGAAAAGAGTCGGCCCGAGAATTTAACCCTGTGGTACCCCATAGAGACTGCCAGAGGACCGGACAACATGCCCTCCGATTTGACACACTGAACTCTGTCTGCAAAGTAGTTGGTGAACCAGGCAAGGCAGTCATTAGAAAAACCAGGCTACTGAGTCTGCCGATAAGAATATGGTGATTGACAGAGTCGAAAGCCTTGGCCAGCTCGATGAAGACGGCTGCACAGTAATGTCTTTTATCGATGGCGGTTATGATGTCGTTTAGTACCTTGAGCGTGGCTGAGGTGCACCCGTGACCGGCTCGGAAACCGGATTGCACAGCGGAGAAGGTACGGTGGGATCGAGATGGTCAGTGATCTGTTTGTTGACTTGGCTTTCGAAGACCTTAAATAGGCAGGGCAGGATGGATATAGGTCTGTAACAGTTGGGTCCAGGTGTCTCCCCCTTTGAAGAGGGGGATGACCGCGGCAGACTTTCCAATCCTTGGGGATCTCAGATGATACGAAGGAGAGTTGAACAGGCTGGTAATAGGGGGTGCGACAATGGGCGCGGACAGTTTCAGAAATAGGGGTCCAGATTGTCAAGCCCAGCTGATTTGTATGGGTCCAGGTTTTCCAGCTCTTTCAGAACATCTGCTATCTGGATTTGGGTAAAGGAGAAGCTGGGAGGCTTGGGCGAGTAGCACGGGGGGGGCGGGGGCTGTTGGCCAAGGTTGGAGTCGCCAGGAGGAAGGCATGGCCAGCCATTGAGAAATGCTTGTTGAAGGTCTTCGATTATCACGATTTATCGGTGGTGACCGTGTTACCTAGCCTCAGTGCAGTGGGCAGCTGGGAGGAGGTGCTCTTGTTCTCCATGGACTTTACAGTATCCCAGAACTTTTTGGAGTTAGAGCTACAGGATGCGATTTCTGCTTGAAAAAGCTGGCCTTTGCTTTCCTGACTGACTGCGTGTATTGGTTCCTGACTCCCTGAACAGTTGCATATCGCGGGGCTCTTCGATGCTATTGCAGTTCGCCACAAGATGTTTTTGTGCTGGTCGAGGGCAGTCAGGTCTGGAGTGAACCAAGGGCTATATCTGTTCTTGGTTCTGCATTTTTTGAACGGAGCATGCTTGTCTAATATGGTGAGGAAGTAAATTTAAAGAATGACCAGGGCATCCTCAACTGACGGGATGAGGTCAATATCCTTCCAGGGTACCCGGCCAGGTCGATTAGAAAGGCCTGCTCGCAGAAGTGTTTTAGGAGCGTTGACAGTGAGAGGGTGGTCGTTTGACCGCGGACCCGTGGCGGATACAGGCAATGAGGCAGTGATCGCTGAGATCTTGATTGAAGACAGCAGAGGTGTATTTGGAGGGCAGGTTGGTCAGGATAATGTCTATTAGGGTGCCCATGTTTACGGATTTAGGGTTGTACCTGGTGGGTTCCTTGATGATTTGTGTGAGATTGAGGGCATCAAGCTTGGATTGTAGGACTGCCGGGGTGTTAAGCATATCCAGTTTAGGTCACCTAACAGAACAAACTCTGAAGCTAGATGGGGAGCGATCAATTCACAGATGGTGTCCAGGGCACAGCTGGGAGCTGAGGGGGGTCGGTAGCAGGCGGCAACAGTGAGAGACTTATTTCTGGAGAGATTAATTTTTAAAATTAGAAGTTCGAACTGTTTGGGCATAGACCTGGAAAGTATGACAGAACTTTGCAGGCTATCTCTGCAGTAGATTGCAACTCCTCCCCCTTTGGCAGTTCTTATCTTGACGGAAAGTGTTATAGTTGGGTATGGAAATCTCAGAATTTTTGGTGGCCTTCCTAAGCAGGATTCGGACACGGCAAGGACATCAGGATTTGGCAGAGTGTGCTAAAGCGGTGAGTAAGGCCAAACTTAGGAGGAGGCTTCTGATGTTGACATGCATGAGGCCAAGGCTTTTTCGATCGCAGAAGTCAACAAATGAGGGTGACTGGGGACATGCAGGGCCTGGTTTACCTCCACATCACCGAGGAACAGAGGAGTAGTAGGATGAGGGTGCGGCTAAAGGCTATCAAAACTGGTCGCCTAGAGCGTTGGGGACAAAGAATAAAAGGAGCAGATTTATGGGCGTGGTAGAATAGATTCGGCATAATGTGCAGACAGGGGTATGGAGGGGCGCGGGTACAGCGGAGGCAAGCCCAGGCACTGGGTGATGATAAGAGAGGTTGTATCTCTGGACATGCTGGTCTCAATGGGTGAGGTCACCGCATGTGTGGGGGTGGACAAAGGGGGTATCAGAGGTACGGAGAGTGGAACTACAGGGTCCATTGCAAACCAAAACAATGATAATGAAAACTAGCCTGAACAACAGTATGCAAGGCATATTGATATTTGAGAAGACATACAATAAGGCATAAAGTGATTGCGGTCTTGATTGGGAGAGATAGCTAACAAAACAGGTAAGATAAACAGCAGCAATAACAGGTGCTAGTCTAACACAGCAACAAACAGGAAAATGGCGACGACTAGGCAGAGAGGGTCGGATTAACTACACACAGATCCTGAGTTAAAGCACAGAGCCGACAGATAAAACACAAATAAACAGAATGGAGTACCGTGAATTAATGGACAGTCAAGCATGCATCAGCTATGTAGCCAAGTGATCATAGTGTCCAGGGGGCAGCCGTAGATGGAGCAGGGAGGCTCCACTAAGCTAGCACGCGCGTTTAAAGTTAGTAGCCCGGGGGGTGTCTGCTCAGACGGAGGGGGTCTGCTTCAGACGTTGGTCGTGGTCGACAGAGAATCCAAGCCAGATGGCGATGGCGAAAGAGAGGTTGTGAATTTGTAGAATTTGTGTTTGCTAACTGGTGCTAGCTTCGTGGCAGTGGCGCTAGCTGGCGCTAGCCGCAAGCAGCTGTGAGGATCAGAAGCAGTGGCTCAGGGAATTACGGCAGGAATCCGGCGTTGTTGTCGAGGAAGACAGTCCGATGCTGTAAATTGGTGAGTAATATCCAGGCTAATACAGGCTGGTGTCTGTGCAGAAGGTAAAAGCTACTAGCAGCGGCAAAAAAAATGGCTAAATTAGCTTTGTAGCTGGGTATTGTACCCAAGAATTCGCTGGTAGACCTCTTCAGCTAGCCGGCAATGGGCTAGCTCGAGGCTAGCTCAAGGCTAACTGGTGCTTGCTTCGGGGACAGAAGTGTTAGCCAGTAGTAGCCACTCGGTTGCAGCTAGCTAGCTGTGATGATACGGTGTAATTGTCCAGAGCTTGCGTCAGGAATCCGGTGATGTGGTAGAGAAAAAGCAGTCCTATATGCTCTGGGTTGATATCGCGCTTGCAGACTGCAGGTATTGGCCCGAGTATTGAAGCTGGCTGTGTCCGAGTTGAGGTAAAGACCGCAGCAGTGGCTAACTGACACTAGCTAGTAGCTAGTTATCTGGCTAGCTTCTGATTGGGTTACGGTTCTAAAGTATAAAAAAAATAGAGTCCGTACCACATTGGGTGAGGCGGAATGTAGGAATGTATATTCAGTTCCTAGATGGAAAGTGAAATAAAAATATATACGAAATGTATACGAAAAATACGAAGACTATTTACTATTTTACTATTTACACGCGACAGGACAATACAAACACACGTCCGACTGCTACGCCATCTTGGATTCAATTGTGGTACCTTCAGGCATTTGGAAAATTACTCCCAAGGAATGAACCAGACTTGTGAAGGTCTACATTGTTTTTGCTGGGTCTTGGCTGATTTCTTTTGATTTTCCCATGATGTCAAGCAAAGAGGCACTGTGTTTTTAAGGTAGGCCTTGAAATACATCCACAGGTACACCTCCAATTGACTCAAATATGTCAATTAGCCCTATCATTTTACATTTAAGTCATTTTAGCAGATGCTCTTATCCAGAGCGACTTACTTGGGGACAGGATACATATTCATCCTGGTCCCCCCGTGGGAAATGAACCCACAACCCTGGCGTTGCAAGCGCCATGCTCTACCAACTGAGCCACACGGGACTATCAGAAGCTTCTAAAAGCCATGACATCATTTTCTTGAATTTTCCAAGCTGTTTAAAGGCACAGTCCACTTAGTGTTATGTGAATTCTGACCCACTGGAATTGTGATACAGTTGAATTATAAGTAAAATAATCTGTCGTGTAAACAATTGTTTTGAAAAATTACTTGTGTCAAAGCACAAAGTAAATGTCCTAACCGACTTGCCAAAACTATAGTTTGTTAACAAGAAATGTGTGTAGAATGGTTGAAAAACGAGTTTTAATGACTCCAACCTAAGTGTATGTAAACTTACGACTTCAAATGTATATACTCTATTCTAGTCAAGGCTCATCCTACTGTAGCATAACTACTYCTGTGCATACCTTTTGTATTAATATGCTGCCCATAATGTCCATACAGACACCATCATATACACACAGCTATTCTGAGAAGAGATGGATATTTAAGCATTACATATATAGATAGCTTGACTGACTGAATGGAAGCAGAAGCACAGTTGCATTCAATGAACATCTGTTTTGGACTGCTCAAGGCCGTGCTACCAGAGTCCCTCCTCGAACCCCCCACACACTGAAGATAAATGAAGGTCAGGCTGAGGGTAATGTGAATGACTGCCCTCTTGTCCAAGTTCTGTCAGGAGTTCCTATGCACTGTGTCAGAGAGTGAAATTTCCTGCTGGCGGAGTTCTAGCAACGAGGAAGTGCTGAGGGAAAAATCGTTGCTATCGGGAGCTCAGCTTCCAGCTGAAAAAGGATTTTTCAGTCCTTGGTTGAATTAGCTTTTCACCTCTCCGGTATCTCGTCTAGTCAGTGGAGCAGACACTGTTGGGCTGGATAGATGCCACTGGAATCAAGATGAATATCTTTACGTACCRCTATATGGGTTGAAAATGGCAGATTTGGACAATGATAAGCACCTAAATTGGAACATGGTGGCTGTACAGTAATATMCTGTACATGACGTCTGAGCTCTGGCTCTGCMRTTCACAGCTCTGTATGGGTTTTGACTGACAGCCGTTGTGAACTTGAACACCGCGCGTGACAAGAAGTTGCCCTTATCCCTCCAGCTAATTGGGCAACTTTTGCAWATGTTTTAATGTCCGAGTGAGGGAAATGCTGTAAATTACGAGGATTCTATGTATAAGATGAGATGTTGAGGGTTATAATATATACTGCTTTGATGTCATACAAGCAAGCCAAACATCCGAGAGTCCAAATGTGCACKTAAAACTCATGTAATACATAGTGACAAAGTTTATAATCACGGTGTTTGATGTAGAGTTACAAAATGACATGGCGTCATACKCTGGGTTGTCCTGAACAGAATGACCCCGTTTGTTGTGTTGTGAAGAACGTTTGTCGTGGCATCTGAATGCACTCCAGTCTGCGCAGTAAAATTACCATCTGCTTCTCTGAATTGCCTTGTGAAAGCCTAACACTGTAAGATCCTATTTTATAATTTAGTTAMTCATGTTGGCAATACAACAAGCTTTCAAATTATGCCCACCTGACCCATATTACGATTTATAATGGAGCGTTTTTGGATTGCGTAAACAACAACAGTTATTGTGTGAAGGCGGGGATGCAGGGCTGAGTTCCAAACAAAACAACTACAAGTGTGCTWGTTCTAGTTCCTCAACGCCACAGCTAGGAGATCAAAAAAAACAATACCTTATAGTTGAAGACTCTTCTTTGAGTCATAAAAGTGCATTGAAATTACTTAGGAACTGTGCACACTTTGGAGAGGTTTGTAGCCAKTTGGAAACCCCAGTTAGACCCTCACTCAAACCTTTGTCATTTTTTTGTCTTATGTTGCACCTACCCCAAATTTTCCAAAAATATTATTTTAATGTTACTGAATGTATCCAGAGTATTTTCAGATTTCGTTAGCAACAAATGCGGCAAAAAGTACAGTAAATGTAAAATGCACATCAAATCAACAGTGTTAATGTTTGGATTCAGTCTTGTGTCAGGTGAACAGTTTTTTGTCCTCACCTTTAATCTCATAATTTTAACATAATCTCCAAACTGTTAATTGCTACCATGGTTATGCATATGCTTTCCATATTTCTTCTGTAAGACACATTTCAATTTAGCCCTATCCATATAGGCCAATTCCCACAAGTGTAAGGGYTTCCATGCAAGTTCCATGTCGATCCAGGTTTTTGTGATCTATTTTCACTCAAAGTCCTGTAGTCACCAGCTTCTCCCTTCTAGTCACAGCAACTGGAATAGCTGGTTTTCATGTGAGTTTGAAGTACATTACTACACTGTAGTCCTATTCGTGGCTGAAAAGGCATGTTGAAGTGTATGATAATCCTACATTGGTTTGTGAGCTCGTATGCAAACTAAATGGATTTCACCATCACAGCAGAAACCACCAATGCTAGTGTTATTACAGATAGCAGTTAATTATTTGAGCAGTTTATTATWTAAAAAAAAAAATCTAAACTACTTAAAGAACAACGAGAAGCTCAGGGGACATCTGGCAGACATGCAATCACTACTGTAAGCTCTGAAAGCAGGATCGATATCTCTTTGTGGTTGGACCTTCGAGCTAATTGAAAATCTTTGAGCCTATAATGAATATGAAATGTCAGAGAGCCAAAAGATATGAAACTGACATTTACTCTACACCCTGGGAACAATCCTCCAATTTAGAGTATGAACAATTCAAACCTAGAAAAAAAAGGACTATTTCAGGTAGGTTGTCCAACAATTTGTGCAACAGTGTAGACCACCCAATTTTCAAATAGAAGAACATAAAAACACACCATGACAAAAGGTTTCTGTAATACACTTAGACAAATCTTGTAATGAAGTGGTTCAGTGACAAGTACTGCTGGACCATTCACTGTAGTGACTGATGTAGCCTACAGTAGGGAGCCTTTGAAGTGGCCAAGCTCTGTATTAGGACATCAGGAGAGTAAAACACATAACATCAGCTTACATTTACCTGTGAGTAACAAGGTTCTAACAGTCAACCTCATTTTACCATTGCATATTCATCTGACGCACGTTACGCTGCTCCAGCAACATCTCAGTGCGCTGTACTTTACATTGGACCTTCTGCTCTTCTGACATGAAACAACTATCCAGAGAGCTGTGGCCCAGTTTCAACTGCTAGTTTCTGACAGTGGCATTCTTGACATGTGTCTCTAAAGTGCAGCTCACAGCTAGCCTGCTCTGCTTTAGATCACTCCAGCAGTCCTGACATGTCAAAATGAAGGCTCCAAACTGAATAAGGTATTGTAATAAATAAATAACGTCCATGTTATATTCATGTTTGTAATCTCCCCGAGCTGAACAAGCTGCTGTTGAACTGCTTAACACAAAGCTCTGCGTTCCTCACAGTGTGTAGTTACCACACTGCAAGTGCCCATTCAATACAGCACGATTCCACCAGCCAATGAATAATGGCGTTTTCATCCAGTATAAATTGTCAAAGGTAAAAAGAAGGATTCAAACAGTAAAAAGCACCTTATCACAGCGCCCAAGTTCTGCCCATGGAACTAAATGCAGACAAATGACAACACTGAACAACAATTCAGCACAAAATGCATTTTTTTATACGAAGCAAAGTCAGAACAGTCCAAATCACAGTCGGAGACAAAGGGAGGGAGGGAGGGCTCTTACCGATGTACTGGTTCCACTCTGGGTCCAGATCGGCCTGGTTGGCGAGGCAGCCCTTCATGACGTTCAGACAGTAGTTGTTGCAGGGCTTCACGGAGGGCATGGCTTGGCAGTATGGGCAGTACATCATCTTGGTCAGTGCTCGGATACACGCTGGGGTGCTGCTCACCTAGTGGGTAGATGTGAGAACAAAGGCCAGCTATACATCGGATACAACATACAAGGCTGTTCTACACATGGAAATTAATCCAGTAAACGGTATGTTTCCATGTTTCAGGTATATAAAGGAATGAGCTGGTTTAAAAGCATCTTAGCTCCGCTGTCCTCCATCTCCAGCTCCGCTGTCCTCCCATCCTAGCTGCCGCACTGTCCTCCATCTAGCTCCACCATTACGCTCTTTACATCTAGCTCCACTGTCTCCCATCTAGCTCCACATACAGCTTCTTACATTAGCCAGCTCGCTCCATTAGCTCCGCTGTCCTCCATCTAGCTCCGCTGTCCTTCCCATCTAGTTCCACCCCCGCTGTCCTGCCATCTAGCCTCCGCTGGTCCTCCATCTAGCTCCGCTGTCCTCCATCTAGCTTCCGCTGTCCTCCACTAGGCTCCTCACTGCCCCATCTGCTGCCCTGCCTCCACCGTCCACTGTCCCTCACGACCTAGCGGCCACCTGTCTCCACCTAGCTCCACTGTCGCCTCCAACCTCAGCTCCACTGTCCTCCACCTAGCCCACTGTCCTCGCACGCTAGCTCCACTGTCCTCCACCTAGCTCCACTGTCCTCCCATAGCTCACACTGTCCTCCACCTAGCTCCACTGTCCTCCCACCTAGCTCTCACTGTCCTGCCACCCTAGCTCACTGTCCTCCACCTAGCGCACTGTCCTCCACCTAGCGCCATGTCCTCACACCTAGCGCCGACCTGTCCTCCACCAGCTGCCACGTCGCTCCACCAATAGTCCAAGCGGTCGCTCCACGCTTAGCGTCCCACTGTCCCTCCACCTAGCGTCACATATGGAGTTCCACCTATCCGCACTGTCCTCCACCCTAAGGCGTCCACGCTGTACTCCACCTGACCGCTCCTATGTTTGTCCTACATCACTAGCTCCACTGTCATCCACCTAGCGGCCACTGTCCTCCACCTAGGGCTTCCAGCTGTCCTCTCACCTAGCTCCACTGTCTCCACCTAGCTCCACTGTCCTCCACTAGCTCCACATAGTCCTCGGCGAGCCTAAGCCGCACACTGTCCTCCACCAGTGAGCTCCACTTGTCACTCTCCACCTAGACGCCAACTGTCCTCCACCTAGCTCCACTGTCCTCCACCTAGCGCCACATCGCCTCCAACCTAGCTCCACTGTCTTGGGTCAGCCTAGCTACCCCTGTTCCCTCCACCTAGCTCCACTGTCTCCCCAACGCTAGCGCCAGCTTCGAGTTCGTTCCAGCCTAGCGCCTAACTGTCCTCCACACCACGGCATCCACTGTTCCTCCCAGACCGAGTCCTCGCCATTGTCACTCATCACCTAAGCTCCAATGTCCTCCCCCTACGCGCACTGTCCATCCACTAGCCTCCACTCGCTCATCCACGTACCGCACCAGCTGTCCTCCACTAGTCCACTGTCCCTCCGATTCATAGCGCACACGTGACACCAGATCTGCCACCGCCTAGTCGCACATACTGTCCTCCAACCTACCCGCACACTGTCCTCCACCTACGCGCCACTGTCCTCGCACTAGCGCCACTGACCCTCCGACCTAGCTCCGACTGGTTCCTCGCATCTTAAGCACTTCGACTGTTCTCCCACCTAGCGCCTACTGTCCTCACACACCTAGCTCCACTGTGCCTCCACCTAGCTTACCATCTGTCCTCCATCTAGCTCCACAGTCCTCCACCTAGCGCCACTGTCCCTCATCTAGCTCCACTGTCCTCCACTACGCCACCTGTCCTCCACCTAGCTCCACTGTCCTCACATCTAGCGCCACTGTCTCCAGCCTAGCCCACGAAGTCCTCCAGAGACCATCGCTAACTGTCACGCCATCTATATAGCGCTCAATAGACACCGTCTCTCATTATAACACTCTAGAATCGCCACTACGGTCCTCCCATTCCTAGCTCCACTGTCCTCCATCTAGCTCCACATACGCAGCTCTTTACCATCTAGCTCTCAGCTTTGTATCCGCTCAGCATCGAGCTACCGACTTGTCTCTCATCCTAGCTCTAAATACAGTCTTCTTACCATCTAGCTCCACCTGTCCTACCATATAGGCTCACCGATCCCTCCATTAGCTCCACCATACCGCTCTTACATCTATTTGCTGACAGAAGCTTCAGCATACATATACACAGGAAAGTCTGTTAGCTGGCAGAGATACTTGGTTAAAATCTTGTGTAACAATACAGCCATAGGCCAGGTCTCTAATACACCACCCCGAATGTTTCTCTGATATCAAATGAATTCCGCAAATAACTCTCCCTGCACACTCTCATCATTAAAGTGACTCGTTTAAGTCAGGGACTCCTCTTCACCAGGTATAGCGCTAATGGCTTTCAGCTCTAATTCAAACACAGAACAGTGTTTCTTAAATCGTTTCATCTAATTTGTTACAGCAGTCTCAGCTCCATCAGATCTCGCAAATACCTCATTCTTTCACTAACGCATCATTATATGATAAGTGCTAGCAGTGCTTCTAGAAGCAATTCCTCATTTGTCGTGTATGTTTTCTACATGTTTTATGCATTTTATTGTAAGTGTACTGAGATTCTTGTTATCCTGTCCTAGGCAAAAATGCAATCCAATACAAAAATTCGCCATCTTCATCTCAGATAGTATTTTCCATTTACCATCTCAAACATCTTTTACAATAACAAAAGAAAAGCCCTAGTCTCTGTTCTTGATTTAAAAAATAATCTTGAAGAAGTCTAATTATTGACAACACGAAGGCTCAAAACCTGCATATTTTGTTGTATTATTCATGAGATCAAATCCAACACAAAGGGTTAGAGGGAGGGTAGGGATGATTCCAACAACGGGGGAGCAAAGAGGAGTTATGTACAGGTGATGTATGTCTAAACTTCCAAGGCTCAGCGCGTCTCTATACAACCATAGCACGCATGGGTTGAGACGCAAGACGCCCGCAGCTCGGCCTGAGAAGTCTAAGACTGTTTTTGTAAGTGAGCTTTCATGGAAGTGTCTTCGTTTCCTTATTGATTGATATTGCATCGACCCCTGCTCTCTCCAACCCACCAGTGAGCCGATTGCCTCGAGGACGAAGGAGAGGTGGAGGCAATCATCAGCCGCCTCCAACAGAGTCAGGCTAGTGGATAGCCATGCGAGTACTACTACCGATGACGGACTTGATACGACCTTCAACATCATCACTGACTAGCTTCTCAGCGTCAATTGGGCTTGATTTAACACCAGCCTTGATGTCGATCACTCACAGGCACCTGTCAAGTGTTCAAGGCCACGGACACGCCCCACCAGAATTCACATGGTTGGCGAGTCTAGCGAGTTTAAGATTGTTCAACGCGAGTGAGTACATCTCTGTACCTGTCGTCACTATAATCTCTGGTAGCTGTCCTTCACTATACATCCTCTTGGGTAGACTGTCGTCACTATAATCTTCCTGGGCTACCTTTAGTGTCGTCACTATAATCCAATTCTCTAGTACTGTCGTCACCTATCCATCAGTCTTCGCAGTACCTAGCTTCCATGTACTTAGGGACAAGGTCAATCCTATACTACATTCAATGGCTAGCTGCTCGTCACTCACTAAAGATCTCTGGGTACCCTGGTCGTCACTTTATATAAGAGCCAGTCGGTACTCTGATACGTCACTATACCATCTGGTAGCCTGGTCGTCACTACTCAATCTACTAGTAGCTTTCGCGTCGTCACTATAATCTTGGTGAACCTGTCCGTCCAGTCACTATAAAACCTGTTATATGACTCTGTAGGCTGTCGTCACTATAGAATCTCCTAGAGATACCTGTGCAGTCACTATAAATGCTCTGGTGTCATCCCTGTCTGATTCTACTCATAAACTCCTCTGGTACCTGGTCGTCACTATAATCTCTGGCTACCTGTCGTCACTATAGGATTCTAGTCCCACGCTGTCGTCACTATTAGTTTATCTCTGGATAGAGGCTGTCGTCATTGCAATGAGTACTTCTCTTGAGATAATCCACTGTCGTCACTATACCACATCTCTGTCACCGCCTGTCGTCACTATACACCTGTGCTGGTATCCATGTACTGTTTTAAAGTGCAGACTATACAAGGTTCTCATTCTCATAGTAGTACCTGTCGTCCACTATAATCTCATGGGTCAGTCTTGGTTTTGTCTATTACTAGAGTGCCTTCATATATTGCCTTGTTAGTATATTTCTGATTGCTTTGTTCCTAAGCAGATGCATAGGCAACTGTTGGTAAACCACAAGTCATACGATTTTCACATGTGACACTATATTTAAATAAATCGTGTCTTTTTTCAGATTCCAAAATTTTCATTCATTCGAATGTCTGAGAGACTTTATAACCATACAGTTCCCACTAGGTGACAACGCCAATCCGTTATAAATGTGCTATTTCGTACGGTAAAAAAGGAACCATGGTATGCGTCATATCATGTGTTCCGCTTCCTCTTTTTCAATTGCTCAGACACTGACACGCTGCACACAATCTCTCCTCCTTCCTCCACAATGGCTTTGGTGGCAGACCAGCACTCCAGTAGTTGCCCATACTGTCTGCATGACTCTCGCCCCCTAAAGTCTGCCTGTCCTTGGATGCTGGCTTACCTTTGAGTGGCATTTATGCGTTTATGACAGAAGCATGTATTATTCTAATGATTGATGCTCAATCACAGGAGAGTCCTATTATAATAGAAATGCAATCAAGTAGCCACATCGACCGACTTTGGCAACACTGAATCATTAGCATATATTAAGCTAGTGTGACGCATAATGACCATGTTGAGCGCTTGATAATATCCCTGGCATATATTTTCATTCAGAGGTTTATGAAAATGGGAAAACATTACGCTCAATGCCTGGTCATTACCCATATGCAGTAATATGTGTAAACTGAATGCCGAAACTTTGAATTGGACCATGGCATAAGGCATCTCGAGATTGTGCGCATGGATATTAAGACTGCTGATTGACCATGCCCGATACAGAGCTCTGATTTGTACCACTGGTTTATAAAATACTATAGATTAAGCACGCATGGATAAGCCTCTGATTGACTCATGGCAATCAAAGCTCTGATTGACCATGGATAAGCTCTGATTGACCAATTGGATAAACTCTGCAGTCAGACTGTTATAAATGGCTCAGTCTCTATACCACCTACCCTATTGACCATCAGAGTATCTAGAGCTCTGCTCTGTTGACCTCACACATAGAGGATCAAGGCTGTCGCATGACCTATGGTATCACAATAACTCTGACATTGACACCATCAGGTGATACAGACCAGTTGTTGAATTGACGCATAGGATACAAGACTTCTGATTGAGCCACGAGTTGCGATTCTGATCATCTGACTCTGAACGCATGGATAATCCAGCTCTGCACTATCCAGACGCATGGATCACAGACTCTGATTGACCATGGATAAGCTCCTGATCATGGACCAGATACGCCGACTGTTTAAGTACTCTGATTGACCATGGAGTAAACTCTGATTGACGCATGGATAAGCTCTGATTGACCATGGATAAGCTTGATTGACCAGTGGGACTAAAGGAATCGCTCTTGATTTGGACATCCCGGACCTAGTCCAAGGCACGCCTGAGTGAATAAACGGACACTCGGATCTCCATAGCTTACCGATTGACCTCGCCGCACTCACGCCCTCTGGTTCGACCATAACGGATAAAAAACTCGTGATTGACCATGGAATAAGCTCTGATTAGACCATAAGAGGATAGCCCACCACAGGTCGTGATGACACGCATGACGCAGAGTAAGACTCTGTAGTTCGCAACCATGGTATCTGTACCAGCTCTGCATAGAGTTTGACCATGGATAAGCTCATGAAGATTGTACACTCGGACTACTCAGTCTCATCGATTCGACCATAGGAGATAAACTCTGAATATTGTATGCCGTAATGGAGATAAATGCGCTCTTGACTTTGTTCCACTTGCGCAAATAGAGTCGTCTGGATTTGTCATCCATGGATTAAGCTCTGATTGACCATGGAGTATAGCTCTGACTTCAATAGCACTGATAGAGATTACTAAGCTACTGATGGACAACATGGGTAGAGCGTTCTCTGATTGACCACTAGGATAAGCTATGATGAAGGACGCATGGAGATAGGAGACCTGAATTGTTGAGCCATGGATAAAACTCTGATTGACCATATGGATAAGCTCTGAATTGACCCTGAGATAAGGCCTCTGAATGTTGGAGCTCCTATTAAGGAATAGCACTCGATGGATTGACGCATCTTGGATAAAACCACCTGATATTTGACCATCCCGATAACCCACACTCGTGCTTAGACCATAAGGGGATATAAAGCTTCTCTGATTAGACCTAACATCCATGTTTCAGGAGGGAATTTAAACGTGTCCTAATGTTTAAGAGCGCGTTTCCCTTTATCCCGGATAACTAATGTTTAAAGGATTTCTTTTAACCTATACCATGTAAAGGGATTACCCTCATTTGTGTAACCCAGTTGTACACCATGTTTTTAAAAGGGATTCTTAATCTCTCCTTTTTAGCGTAAATAATATGTTTTATGGGGATTCATCCTATAATCGTGAATTACCATGGTTTAAAGGGAGATATAACGTCTTAATCGTTACTGCCACTGATTTTAAATAGGGATTGTTACCATGGTATAAATCGTATAACACGATGGCTTACATGATTGACAAGTGGGATAGCTATCATGGATATATTTGGTAATGAGGCCTTTGGTTCTACTTTCCTCTCGCAAGATAATCTGGTGAACTCCGTGGCAATTACTGGATTTATTTTTCATTCTCAGGTGTCCCAGTATGGAAGGATGGTTGTCTATACTATGACTTGACTACCATGGATAAGTCTGGCGGGCATTGCTAAACTAATGTTCGCTAGCAGATATCATGACTTCCCCGTTCATTGGTGCTAAGCTAGTTAGCATTTGGCTCACAAACTACCTCTAATTCCTTTTATAACCAGCACAAAAGACATAAAATGATATTCATTTAAACATGGTAATATGTTAAAGTATCCTTTAAGTTGACAACCAATTTCATGAGCTTCTACAGATTCAACAGTCTGTCTGTGTGCGCGTGCGTCGTGCCGGCCGTGTCCTCACCTACGGTCTGAGTGGGTCCTGAGGAGCAGGGCTAGGGTCGGAGGTCAGGCTTGCTAGTGGCCGTCAGCGTTCCGCGTGGCGAGGGGTTTGGCCACAGGGGCCGTCGACCTATCACCGGGCTCGCCTGTCCACGCATGATGTGTGAACTGGGAGAGTCGGACCCTTGGAGAAGTCTCAAACAGGAGGGAGGAGCTACGAGAAAAGTGGGGGAGGGAGAGAGAGACAAAGACATGAGTAAAGGAGTGCTGATCTCTTTCCTGTGTGTTCAGCAGAGGAAGACCAGGGGTGGGGAAGCAGGATATTTTACACACTCTAGTGATGCACGTATACAAAACTGCTGTATCTTTTTTGATCAATAATTTTTTTTCTTGGTACTATCTGCAAATGTGTTCAAAACGGATCAACTGTTTATCAACGCAGTCGATGTCCCTCTTACGGAGTGCACCGTGCCTGGCCCCCACTTAGCCTGTGACTGGAGTCACTGGGCTGGCACCGTGCCTGTCCACTTAGCCTGTATGGGAGTCCCTGGGCTGGTCATCATGTTAACGCTCTCCACTTAGCCCTGGGAGTCTGGGCCTGCATCATGTTAGCTCTCACACTTAGGCCTGTACTGGGAGTCTGGGCTGTCTCATGGTTAGCTCTGCTACTTTAGCCTGCCCCTGGGAGTCTGGGCTGCAATCATAGTTAGCTCTCCACTTAGCCTGGGAGTCTGGGCTGCATCATGTTAGCTCTCCACTTAGCCTGTACTGGGAGTCTGGGCTGCATATGTTAGATACCGTACTTAGCATCATGTTAGATACCGGTGCTATACAGCTTTGTAGGCTAACTTTTCATGGCTAGCTGACGAGCATTAAAGCTAACAAATTCCATTTCTACCATAGTGGGTATATACGTAGGACCTATTTCAAATGTGAATTCACAGTCATTTTAATGGATTAATTCATTTAAAAGATTTTTAAAAGATGGCTATTTAAACGTTTTTACTTTGTCAGCATTCTATTATAATGTCATGATATTGAACCTCTAGATGCCTAACTTATGAACAGAGCAGTAGCTGAGTTAATCTGTCTGGATCAAGAGGCATCTGGACTTTGGTTAATAAGCTTTTATTTATTTATCATTTTTTATTTAAAACCTTTTTTTTCTAGGCAAGTCAGTTAAGAATAATTCTTATTTACAGTGAGGCCTACACAAAGCAAAAGGCTCCTGCGGGGACGGGGGCTGGCGATTACAATAAAATAGTACATATATCACTATAGGACAAAACACACATCACGACAAGAGAGACAACACAAACTACATAAAGAGACTTCGACAGCAATATAGAAGGCTGCAAACATGACACCCTGGTATCGTTTTTGGTATTGAGTACGTGATACTAAACTGGTATCGTTTTTTGGGTATTGAGTAACGTGATACTAAACCTGGTAATCGTTTTGGTATTGAGTACGTGATAACTACCCTGGTATGGTTTTGGTATTGAGTAACGTGATACTAACCTGGTATGGTTTTGGTATTGAGTAAGTGCATACTAAACCTGGTATGGTTTTGGTATTGAGTAACGTGATTATAAACTGGTATCGTTTGGTATTGAGAACGTGGATACTAACCCCTGGTATGGTTTTTGGGTATTGAGTACGTGATACTAAACGCTGGTATGGTTTTTGGTATTGAGTAAACGGATACGTACCCTGGTATGGGTTTTGTATTGAGGTAAGTGATACGTAACGCCTGGGTATCTGTTTTGGTGTTGAGTACGTTGAATCTAAACCTGGTATGGTTTTGTCGTGTTGGTAAGCGTGATACTCAACTGGGTAATCGTTTTGGTGTTGATAACGTGATCATAAACTCTGGTATGGTTTTGGTGGTTGAGGTAACGTGAATCTAACCCTGGTATCGTTTTGTGGTATTGAGTACGTGATAACTAATACCTGGTATGGTTTGGTTATTGAGTACACGTGATACTAACCTGGTATCGTTTTGGTGTTGAGTAAGTGATAGCTAGAACCTGGTATGGTTTTTGGTGTTGAGTACGTGATAGCTAAACCTGGTAATCGTTTTGGTGTTGAGTAACGTGATACTAACCTGTTATCGTTTTGGTGTTGAGTTAACAGCTGATAATAAGCCTGGTATGGTTTTTGGTATTGAGATAAACGTGATACTTAACCTGGTATTTCGTTTGGTAATTGAGTAAGTGATACAAACACTGGTATGGTTTCTTGGTGTTGAGTAAGTGATACTGACTGGTATCGTTTTTGGTATTGAGTACGTGATACTAACCTGTATGGTTTTGGTGTTTGAGTAAACGTGATACTAAACCTTGGTATTGTTTTGGTATTGAGTAAACGTGATACTAAATCCTTGGTGTTCGAAGTCCAAACTCTGGTCTGGGTGACAACAACACACGACCTTTCCATCAGGTTTGGTTTCCAGGTAGCCTCTTCTTTCTGTTGAACCGGAGCAGTCACCATCTGCTTTGCATAGAACCATCATACTCTCCCATCTACAACTGCAGACGCCATGACACACACACACACATTAACAGCACGGATACAGGCCCACCCAAGCAACTGCAGACGCCTACACAACACACACATTAACAGCAAACAGATACAGCCGTCCAATAACTGCAGCGCTACAGCACAACATTAACAGCAATCGGATTCAGCCCACCCAACAACTGCAGACGCCTACCACACAAACACATTAAACAAGGCAACAGATACAGGCCCGTCCACAACTGCAGGACGTGCCTCAACACCGAGCTGTCAGTTAAGACATAATTCTTGACAGGAGGAGGGAGTTGGCCGTCTTTCCAGAGCTGTTTCAAACGTGATGCAGAGTGAGTCGGTTTTTGTGAAGGTGATTTCTTCACCGAGTTTTGTTGTTGGAAACCAAGTCCGAGTCGCCCGAGACGTGGAACAAAGCCAGAGTCCGCCAGAGACGTGGAAATCAAAGCCCGAGTCTTCCGCAGAGACCGGTGGCACAACAGCCCCAGAGTCCCGCCAGGACGTGAAAGCCAGAGTATCTCTCCTCCCCGGTTCA
>NC_036875.1:39332850-39333907 GCF_002910315.2 Salvelinus sp. IW2-2015 | reverse complement strand
TCAGGCATACATAAACAGGACGTTGTAGCTGGAGCAAATTTAAAATCTGTGAACAATACAGCACCAGAAATGTTTTTGTCAATAATGCAAATATCCACACCCTTTTGTTTAAAGTCAAGACTCCCAGGTAATGGCTAATGGCTTCATCTCTAATTCAAACACAGACAGGTTCTTAAATCGTTTCTTAACCTTGTTACWGCAGCTCAGCCCTCTATGAAATAGCTATTCCCTAACCATCATTTCTGTCAGTGCTTCAGTTTGCTTTCATTTGTGTGTATGTTTCTACATGTTTTATGCATTTTATTAAGTGTCTGAGATTCTTGTTACTCTGGCAAAAATCAATCAAATAAAAACATTCCCATTTCATCAGAGTATTTTCCATTTAATCTCAACATCTTTAAAATAAAAAGAAAACACCTAGTCTCTGTTCTGAATTTAAAAAAMACATTCTGAAAGAAGTCTAATTTTACACAAGGCTCAAACTATTTTGTGTATTTCTGAACAAATCCAACAAAGGTAGAGGGAGGAGTAGGGATGTACCAACGGGGAGAAAGGGAGTTGTCAGGTACTGGTCTAAACTTTCCAAAGTACCCAGACACTGCACGCATGAGGTGAGAGAAGAGCCYCAGCTCGGCTGGAAGTCAGTGTTTTGAGTGGCTTCTGAGCTGTCTTCATGTTTGATATGATTGGACCCCTGCTTCTCCCAACCCACCAGTGAGGATTGCTGAGGAGAAGGAGAGGTGGAGGCATCATCAGCCGCCTCCACAGAGTCAGGCTAGTGGATCAAATGCATACACTACCGTGACGGACTGATACGCCTCAAACATCTACTGCTAGCTTCCTCCGTCATTGGCTTGATTTAACACACAGCCTGATGCTGATCACTCACGCAATGTCATGTTCCCACGGACACCCCCACAAATTCACATGTTGCGAGTAGCGAGTTTAAGATGTCAAGGGGGTAATCTCTGGTACCTGTCGTCACTATAATCTCTGGTACCTGTCTTCACTATAATCTCTGGTAGCTGTCGTCACTATAATCTCTGGTACCTGTCGT
>NC_036875.1:39331271-39331960 GCF_002910315.2 Salvelinus sp. IW2-2015 | reverse complement strand
GTCACTATAATCTCTGGTACCTGTCGTCACTATAATCTCTGGTATCTGTTGTCACTATATGTGCCTTCAATATTTGTGAGATTTCTGATTGCTTTGTTCTACAGTTGCATAGCAACTGTTGGTAAACACAAGTCATACATTTCACATTGACACTATAAAAATGTGTCTTTTTCAGATTCCAATTTCATTCATTTGAATCTGAGATGCACTTTATTTTGAAATACTCCTAGTGACAGAATCCTTAATGTGCATTTCCGTACGGTAAAATATGGTATAGTGTTGCTTCCTCCTTTTTCAATTTGCAGAACTGACACCTGACAAATGCTTTCTTCCTCCACAAATGGCTTTGGTGCAGACCAGCACTCAGTAAGTTGCCATAATGTCTGCATGACTCTCCCCCTATCTCCCTGGACTGCTGGCTTCTTTGAGTGCATTATAGCGTTTGCAGAGCATGTATTATTCTAATGATTCGAGCTCATCAAAGAGAGTCCTATTATTAGAATCAATCAATAGCCACATCACCGCTTTGCAAAACTGAATAATAGAAATACGCTGTGTGCCCATAATGACAATGTTGGAGCCTTGATATATCCCTGGGCATATCTTTTCATTTCAGAGGTTTAGAAAATGGGAAAACATTAGTCCATGCTGGTATTTATGCAGTAATATGTGTAACTGAATGCCAAACT
>NC_036875.1:39322078-39330625 GCF_002910315.2 Salvelinus sp. IW2-2015 | reverse complement strand
CACACCATGCTTTTATCATAATATCCAGGTCAGGCAGTTTTATGCATGGTACAATCAGAGTTATCCATGGTCAATCAGAGTTTATCCATGGCAATGCAGAAGCTTATCCATGGTCAATCCAGAGCTTATCATGGTCATAGTCAGAGCTTTATCCATGGTTCAATCAGAGCTTATCCATGGTCATCAAGTTTTCAGAGTTCAGACTTATGCCATGGTCAAGTGCACGAGCCTTATCCATGGTCAATAGTCAGAGCTTTATCCATGGTCAATCAGAGAGCTTATCCTGTCAATGAGAGCTTATCATGGTCTCCGGTATCCATGGCAATCGAGCTTATCCATGGTCAATCAGAGGTTTATGCCATGGTCACATCAGAGCTTTTCCCATGGTCAAGCAGAGTTCTGTAATCAGGTTCATGGTCAAACTCAGAGTGACCTGGTCAATACTTACATGTATCGGAGTACCAGTAATCAGAGCTTATCCCATGGTAAAGATATACATGTCATCAGAAGTTTATTTTCCATGGTCAAGTTCAGAGATTAATCCTGGTCAGTCAGAGGTTATCCGTGAGTCGAATTCAGTAGCTTATCCAATGTGTTCTATTTTTTTTTGTAGCTGGATTTTTTTAATTTTCTTTGAAATGAATAGATTGCATAATGAAAAAGAAATAACATGATCAATTATTTAAATCTGCGAAAAAAAAAAGTAATTAAATTCTATTTGTGCTTTACCACGAGCAGAACAGAAGAGGAAGAGGTCGAATCAGCACAGGTAGGCGTTAAATACAAACCTGTAGTGTCTTAGTCATAAACTGTAAACTGCTGTGATGTGAGGTAGTGCAGCAGCTCCTGGAACTCAATAAAGCCCCTCAGCAGCACTAGGCATAGATGTCACATGTCACACCCCTCCTCTGGGGTGTCCTATTCCATTACACTTACACCCAATCTCTCCAGATGAGTTGAGGCCCCTTGGATCAAAGGGCCGTGGCCCTGCCACATGACCCGTGTCACAGGTCCCTGGGTAATGTCAGAGTTGAGGTGGGGACACGGCGGCTGCCAGGGAAGCCAGGACGTGTGTCAGTGCCACAGACAGTAACAACTCATCCTCATGAAGAGGGTTTCATCAGGCAGCCCTGGCTGGACATAGGGAAGTGATATGGCCTGGAGGTGCATGACGTGATCACACCATTGAGGTTCACAGAGTTCACCATGCTTGCCGGTAATGAATGACCAGCAGTGGGAAGGTTGAGTTTGTTCTATGTTCGGGGGTTATACATGTGATTCTCCCCAGGCAGCCTATTGCCTTGGGTTTCCTTGTGCCTTTGACCACTCATAGCTGCGCTACAATCTGCATMATACACACCCCATCATGAATTATGGTGAACATAAACTCAATGGCCAGCAACCGTTGCAAAAGGACTCCATTTCCAAACAGTATATTAATTGTTTACTAGCCTTGATGTCCAGGCTTCTCCTCTGACAACACAGAACAGTGTACACACATTACTATTAACCCCAATAACGGTAACAAACACATACAATTCAGATAAATTGCTTGTGACCACGAGGCTATGGAAGCAAACTTGATCTACAGTACAAGTCTAGCCAGTGTTCTAATGTTGATATTAATCAGTGGTGTAAAGTYCTTAAGTWAAAATACTTTAAAGTACGACTTAAGTCATTTTTGAGGTATCTGTACTTTACAATTCATATTTTTATGACAACTTTTACTTTACTAAATTCCTATGGAAAATATTGTACTTTTTACGCAACAACTTTCCCTGACAACTAAAAGTACTTGTTACATTTTGAATGCTTAGCGGTGGGCAGGAAAATTGTCAAATTCACTCACTTATTCAAGAGAAACGTGGTGCATCCTTACTGCCTCTGGCCTGGGGACTCCACTAAACACAAATGCATCTTTTGTAAGTAATGTCCTGAGTGGTTGGAGTGTGTCCTGGCTATCCTGTAGTAATGTCTGAGTGTTGGAGTGTTTCCCTGGCTATCTGTAATAATGTCTGAGTGTTGGAGTGTGCCCTGGCTATCTGTAGTTAATTGTCTGAGTGTTGGGAGTGTGACCCTGGCTATCTGTAATAAATGGTCTGAGTGTTGGAGTGTGCCCTGGCTATCTGTAATAATGTTCTGAGTGTTGGAGTGTGCCCCTGGCGTATCTGTAAGTAATGTCTGGAGTGTTGGAGTGTGTACGCTGGCTATCTGTAGTAATGTCTGAGTGTTTGGAGTGTGAACCCTGGCTATCTGTAATATGTCTGAGTGTTGGAGTTGGCCCTGGCTATCTGTAATAATGTCTGAGTGTTGGAGTGTGCCCCTGGCTATCTGTGTAATGTCTTGAAGTGTTGGACTGTGCCCTTGCTATCTGTAAATGATGTCTGAGTGTTGGAGTGTGCCCGCTGGCTATCTGTAAATGGATGTCTGAGTGTTTGGAGTGTGGCCCTGGCTATCTGTAAATGATGTCTGAGTGTTTGAGTGTGCCCCTGGCGTATCTGTTAAATAATGTCTGAGAGTTGGAGTGTGCCCCTGGCTATCTGTAATAATGTCTGAGTGTTGGAGTGTGTCCTGGCTATCTGTAATGATGTCTGAGTGTTTGGAGTGTGCCCTGCGCTATCTGTTAATATGTCTGAGTGTTGGAGTGTGCCCCTTGCTGCTATCTGTTGTAACTGATGGTCTGAGTGTTGGAGTGTGGCCCTGGCTATCTGTAATAATGTGACTGAGTGTTGGAGTGTCCCTGGCTAATCGATAATAATGTCTTAGTGTTGATGTGCCCGGCTATGCATGTAGAAATAATTCTGAGTGTTGCGAGTGTGCCCCTGGCTAATGCTATAATGTAAATAAGTGTCAGAGTGTTGCGAGTTGTGTCCCTGGCTATCTGTAATAATGTCTGAGTGTTGGAGTGTGCCCCTGGCTATCTGTAATAATGTCTGAGTGTTGGAGTGTGCCCCTGGCTATCCATACATTTTAAAAACAAGAWAATGGTGCCGTCTGCTTTGCTTAATATAAGTCATTTTAAATGATTTATACTTTTACTTCTACTTTTGATACTTAAGTATATTTAAAACCAAATACTTTTACTTAAGTAGTATTTTACTGGGTGACTTTCACATTTATTTGAGTAACTTTCTATTAAGGTATCTCTACTTTTACTCAAGTATGACAATTGGGTACTTGTTCCACCACTGATATTAACTGAAAACAAGACATCTAAAAAACAGCTGTTGTTGTTGAGTGGAGCCAATGTCAAGCATACACCTCTTGCTATGCCTTTAAATCTTCCTTTGCATAAGATCGAAACTACACACTCCCAAGGCAATGATATACAGCAAAAGCAGCTTGCTGCATTAACATTACATCAAACAGAATACTTACAGCAAGATTAATGGGGACGGTATAGACTTAAAAAATATTGTGTGATCGAGATACAAACATCCATACCAAAAAAWATATATATATCCCCATAGCTTGGAGCCAGATAGTCTACCCATGCTTGAGAATTCCTCCTGAACAATGGGAGGCCTCACCAGAGGTCATTATAGAATCCTTGAAAAGGCAGCCCTGAGCCTTAACCCAACAGCCCATAGGCCCATACAAAGAGATGGTAGTGGTGGGAAGGCAGTGGTAAGTCAGTCAGAAGAATGTATGATCGAAATACCAGCCTGTGGGGGATCTCCTGGGAGAAAAGAAAAGCCAAAAAGCAAAACAGAGACCTTGCTTGTTAAAGAATGTGTTGGATACACTGTTGTATTATGTTGTACTTCTCTCTCCAGCAGCACAATCCATTCCAGCCCCAAACACCAACAAAATACTCAGTTTTATGATCTATGAGGTTTTGAAATATAATATTGATATGTGATAATGATGGATCCAACAAAATCCGTKAATTGTTCAATTCTGGGGAAAGTGTTGATATAAATCTATGACATTCATTTTACATGATCAAATTGGGTGAAAGGTTTCAGGGGGAAATTCCCATTGGGCAAGTGGTATATATATTCCTTATTAAAATGACCATCATCCCCTGCTGCACAATAGCAGCAAATTAGCCCAAACTAAAACCACTCAACTCAGTTTGCTTATGAATGGCAGAGACGAGGGCTTACCTTGGACACCCTGCTGGCTACCTCTCTACCGACCGAGAGGCCCTGGACGAAAGTGCGTGCCACGATGAAAGCCCTGGTAACCTGAGCCTTGAGCTTCTTGGGTACGTCTCCAAAGGGCTTGAGCTGGTCCGTGTACTTACTGATGCACTCCAGATAGTCCTCAGTGATGACATACTGGGAGTTGAGCAGCGTGAACATGCGCTCCAGCAGCCGCGACCAGAAGTCGTTGAGCATCTCCTCCAGGTTCACGTTGCCTCCTGTGTAGTAGCGTTTCAGTTCGGCAAACAGGTTCTGGAACACCTCCGAGTTCTGCATGTACGGCTTTCCGTAGGTCCGCACGAACATCTCGTTCAAAGACTTCTCCGTGTTCTCCAACAACTCCAGGAAGAACTCTGGGTCAAGAGGAATAGGAGACAATCAAAATATTGTTCATTATAGCCTATGTAGGCCTACATCTGTCTTCAAATACGATCACTCTGATGCTGTTAAGATAGGCATGCTATTATAATGAGATACCTATTGACTTGAGTTAACATTTGTATTCTTTACAATGTAAAGACACTGTACACCAGTTTGTCTTTCATAGATGAAGYGTGTCTGGGTCTAAGATTGGCATACTTCCATGAGGTTTTTGCATTACACTGTTGCTAAAATTAAACGGAGAACAGACAGACATTTTCAGGTTAACACTGAGTGTTTATTCACACCAATACTACCCATCTTCGTATTCTCCCCTAGACTTCAGAAGTGTTAATGATTAGTAATCCTATACTGCCAGTCACTCTCTATAGGCTGGCCCTATTCAAGCATACTTGGACTTGCTACTGTACATACTGCTTCAGCAATAACAGCAATAAGAATCTGTTTTGCTCACGTTGATTTGTAGAAATGCAGTGGAGTTGGCAGTGTGACTTTGCAGTAGAGGTTTGTATATTCATACATTCAATACTGCCATATGTGATAAATGAAAAGATTGTCGCATGCAAATTGCTATATTTACTTGTAACTATTTCTTTAGTGGTGAAAAGACACAATGTATTTTCCCAGATAGCGTGGTTTTGGGAATGAATAGCATTTGCTGTGGATATCAAGAATATCAGAACAACTGAAATACCAGAACAACCAGAATACCTGAACAACTAGAATATTCAGAACAACCAGAATACCTGAACAACCCGAAGAACTAGAATACCAGAACAACCTAAATACCAGAACAACCCAAACAACCTGAATACCAGAACAACCAGAACAACCTAAATACCAGAACAACCCGAAACTAGAATTAACAAAACCGACCAGAACAACCTGAAACCAAACACCCATACCAGACACGAATTACCGAACACCCAACACCTGGAGACCAACAACCATACCAGAACAACCAGGGAAGTACCAGAACCAAACCAAACCGAAAAACCATACAGAAACCAGACCAACAACCCGAAGACCGACACCAAACCAACCGAAACCAACAACCCGAAGAACGGTAGACCAAAACAACCGAGACAAAACCGCCAGAACACCTCCACACGGATACCAAACACCGGACCGAAACCGGAACACCACGACCACACAGCAAAAACGACACACCAAGGCCAACACAGACATCAACGACGAGACACCACAGCACGAAGCCAACAAACAACAACCACGAATACCAAAAACAACCAAACAACCCGAGACAAACACCAAGAAGAAAACTGAAACCAGAACACGAGAAGACAAAGAACCGGAACAAAGACCAGGAACAACCGAACAATAGAACCAACAAACAACCAACCACCAGAACAACCCCAAGAGAGAACGAGAAGACCAAACGAAGCAGACACCACAACGAAAACCAGAAACCGGAACCACGAAGTACCAGACAACAATCAGAACAACCGAAACCAAACTAAATACCCAAACAACGCAGAAAACTAACACAGAAAACCGGAATACCCAAACAACCTGAGGACCCAAACAAACCGAAACAGAAACAACAAATGAACAACTAGAATGACCAAAAACAACCAGAACAACCGATACCAGAACAACCAGAACACCACGAACAAAACGCAGGAACCAACCGAGAATACCAGAACAACCGGAACAACTAGAATACCAGAACAACCAGAATACCAGAAACAGACAACCAGAATACCAGAACAAACCAGAATACCTGAACACTAGAATACAAGAACCACCCGAACAACTAGGAATACCAGAACAACCCGAACAACTAGAATACCAGAACAACCCGAACAACCCAGATACCAGAACAACCCTAAATACCCAGAACAACCAGAATACCAGAACAACCTAATACCAGAACAACCCGAACAACTAGAATCACCCAACACATACAGATACCAAAACAACCAGAATACATGATCAACTAATACAGAAACAACTAATACCAGAACCACCTATGAATACCAGGAACAACTAGAATACCAGAACCACTAAATCACCAAAACCGAACCCAGAACAACCTAGGTAAATACCAAAACAACTAGAATACCCACAAACACCTAGAATACCAGAACAACCAGAATACCTGAACAACTATAATATCAGAACAACCCGAACAACTAGAATACCAAAAACTAACTAGATACCAGAACACACCTGAATACCAGAACAACCAGAACAACCGAATACCAGAACAACCATAGAATAACAGAACAACCAGATACCAGAACAACTACATGCCAGAACTAGAATACAACCAGAATACAAGAATCCAGAACAGAATACTAGAATGCCAGAACAACTAGAATAACAAACACCACCAGCAACAACTAGAATGCCAGAACAAACCATACAACCAGAATAACATAACAACCAGAACGCCAGTAATCAACTAGAATGCCAGAACAACTAGAATAAACATAACACCAAAACAACTAGAATAACATAACAACTGAGAAATACATAACAACCAGAACAACTACAATGCCAGGAAGAACAACCAGATGCCAGAACAACTTGTGAAATATAGTTAAGAAAGTCATAAGACGTGTTTGTAAGGTAGAAACCAATAAGGACCTGTGTTTTGGTGAATGATACCCATGAGGACTGTGTTTTGTGTGAATTTAGAAACCAATAAGGACTGTGTTTGTTGTGTGAAGGTAGAACCCATGAGACTGTGTTTGTGGTTGAAAGGTAGAAACCCATGAGAACTGTGTTTTCTGTTGGGTGAAGGTAGAAACCATAGAGACTGTGGTTTGTGGTGAAGGTAGAAACCCATGAGACTGTGTTTGTGGTGAAGAGGTGTAGAACAATCTCTATGTGAGGTGGGAGTCTCTGTGTGTGTGTGGTGAAGGTAGAAACAATTAAGCGACTGTGTTTGTGGTGAAGGTAAGAAACCCATGAGGGACTGTGTTTGTGGTGAAGGTAGAAACCTTGAGGACTTGTGTTTGTGGTGAACGGTAGAAACCCATGAGGACTGTGTTGTTGTGGTGAAGGGTAGAAAACCCATGAGGACTGTGTTTGTGGTGAGGTAGAAACCCTGAGACACTGTGTTGTGGTGAAGGTAGAAACCCATGGAGACTGTGTTTTGTGAAGTAGAAACCCATGAGAACTTGTGTTTGTGGTGAATGTAAACCCCCCGAGAACTGTGTTTGTGGTGAAGGTAGGAAAACCCATGAGAACTGTGTTTGTGTGAATGTTAGAAACCCATGAGTACTGTTGTGGTGTGAAGGTGAAATCATGAGAACTGTGGTTGTGGGTGAAGGTAGAACCCATAGACTGTGTTTGTGGTGAACGTAGAACCCATGAAACTGTTTGTTGGTGAAGGTAGAAATCCATGAGAACTGTGTTGTTGGTAAGTAGAACCAGCGAGATAGTTGTTGTGTAAGGTAGAAACCAATAAGCCCTGTTGATTAGCAGTGAAGGTGGATCGTTATATATGTTTTAAAATGACACCGCCATGCTCCAAAAACTGTCCAATGCACGTTAATGGAATGACAACGCATGGAAGTACATACAACATTATTAAAATAAAATCAATTCAAGTGACGATATAAAGAACAGAGGGAACATGCTTGACCCACTCACTATTATTCCTCCTACGCAGAGCTTATGTTTCCGAATGGTCTCTATGGGTTGTCCGAACAAGAATGAGGTGATTAGGTCTCCCACCATCTGCTATGGATGCTGATAGCCTGCCTCTCAAGGAACCAGATTCAATTTGAATAGAGTTTCATGCCACTTCCTCCAAATTAGGAGACAGGGTGCAACAGTTTAAGGACTAATCATAGCAGACATTTCCATGCGCTTCCATACTAAACATAGGAAGGGCATCAGAGCTTTGGTTAAATCCATTACTACTGGCTCAGTTATTCATTACTTTACAGGCGAAATATCTAAGATGTTCTTATCTTCTTAAATATAACGCGTATGCATACAGAAGTATACCCTGCCGGCAGTCGTGGTTTGCAGTTCATGTTAGGTC
>NC_036875.1:39305238-39317550 GCF_002910315.2 Salvelinus sp. IW2-2015 | reverse complement strand
CTAGAATACCAGAACAACCTGAATACCAGAACAACCAGAACAACCCGAATACCAGAACAACTAGAATAACAGAACAACCAGAATACCAGAACAACCAGAACAACTAGAATACCAGAACCACCAGAAAAACTAGAATGCCAGAACAACTAGACTAACATAACCAGAATACCAGAACAACCAGAACAACTAGAATACCAGAACAACCCGAATACCAGAACAACCAGAACAACTAGAATACCAGAAAAAACAGAATACCAGAACAACTAGAATGCCAGACAACTAGAATAACATAACCAGAATACCAGAACAACTAGAATACCAGAACAACCCGAATACCAGAACAACCAGAACAACTAAAATACCAGAACAACCGAATACCAGAACAACCAGAACAACCAGAATACCAGAACACCCAGAATAGCAGAACAACCAGAACAACCCGAATACCAGAACAACTATAATACCAGAACAACCAGAAGGCCAGAGCAACTAGAACAACAAGAATAACATAACCAGAACAACTAGAATGCCAGAACAACTAGAATAACATAACAATCAGAACAACTAGAATGCCAGAACAACCAGAATATCAGAACCACCAGAACAACTAGAATGCCAGAACAACTAGACTAACATAACCAGAATACCAGAACAACTAGAATACCAGAACAACTAGAATGCCAGAACAACTAGACTAACATAACCAGAATACCAGAACAACTAGAATAACAGAACAACCAGAACAACTAAAATACCAGAACAACCCGAATACCAGAACAACCAGAACAACCAGAACAACCAGAATACCTGAACAACTAGAATATTAAGAACAACCCGAACAACTAGAATACCAAAACAACTAGAATACCAGAACAACCTGAATACCAGAACAACCAGAACAACGCGAATACCAGAACAACCAGAACAACGCGAATACCAGAACAACTATAATACCAGAACAACCAGAAGGCCAGAGCAACTAGAACAACAAGAATAACATAACCAGAACAACTAGAATGTCAGAACAACTAGAATAACATAACAATCAGAACAACTAGAATGCCAGAACAACCAGAATACCAGAACAACCAGAACAACTAGAATACCAGAACCACCAGAACAACTAAAATGCGAGAACAACTAGACTAACATAACCAGAATACCAGAAACAACTAGATGCAGAACAACTAGATGCCAGAACAACTAGGACTAAACATAACCCAGAATAGCCAGAAACCACCCAGGAACACTAGAATAACAGAAAACAGAGACAACTTAAAATACCAGAACAAGCTATCCGAAAACCCAAACCTGAATTCCAGTAACAACCAGAACCAAACAACCAGATACAGGAACACAGATACCGAAACCTGAATCTACGCGAAACAACTGAAATACATAAAACGAATCCAGAACAACCTAAATACCAAACCAATTAAATACCAGAAACAACCTGAATACTCAGAATAACCATAACAACTGGAATACAAACAACTTACAGAACAACCAAATCGAATACAGAACACTGTAATACAAACAACAACACTGCAGAACGCAGAACAACTAGACAACATAACCAGAACATACCAGAACAACTAGAATACCAGAACAACCTAGAATGCCAGAACCAAGAACAACAACAGAATACCGAACCACAGAACCACTAAATAACAGAACAACAAAAACTAAAAATAACCAGAACAACCGAATACCAGAAAACCAAACACCAGAAACAACCAGATAACTGAACAACTAGAATATAAGAACAACCCGAACAACTAGAATACAAAACACTGAAATACCAGAACACCTGATACAGAACAACCGAACAACCAATACCAGAAACCAGAACAACGGAAACGAACAACTATACCAGAACAACCAGAAGGCCAGACAACTAGAACAACAAGATAACATAACCAGAAATACGAGAATGTAGAACAACTAGAATACACAAACAATCAACACAACTAAGAATCCAGAACAACCGAATACCAGAACAACCAGAAACAACTAGAATACCAGAACACCAAATACATAAAATGCGAGAACCAATAGATAACATACCAGAATACCAGAACAAGGCCAGAAAACTAGAATACAGAACAACAGAATTAGCAGAACAACTAGAAACCAGAAACAACCAACTAAATACCAGAAAACCAGAACACTCAGAAACAACTAGAATAACAGAACAACCAGAACACCAAAATACGAACAACCGAATACCAGAACAACCAGAACAAGAACAACCACGAATACCTGAAACTAGAATAAAGAACAACCGAACCGAAGACCCAGAATACCAAAACAACGTAGAATACAGAACAACCTGAATACCAGAACAAGCCAGAAACCAACAACCGAATACCAGAACAAACCAGGAACCTTAACGCAGAACAACACCAGAACAACCTAAATTACCTAGAACAACCAGAACAACTAGAACACCAGAACAACCAGAACGCCAGAACAACCAGACTACATAACCAGACGATAATAGAATACCAGAAACAACCAAGATATACCAGAACCCAGAATACACTAGAAATACGCAGAACAAAACAGAACAACAACAAATGCAAGAACAACTAGAATACCATAACCAGATACCAGAACAACTAAATGACGAACCAGATACAACCAGAATACAGAAAACCAGAACAACTAAATACAAACAACCGAATACAGACACAACCAGAATACAAAACAAACAGTAAACACTAGAAACCAGAACAACACGAAACAAACACGAATACCAGAACAACTGAATACCGAATACTAGAAAACAACCTGAAACCAGAATACCAGAACAACCGCGAATACCAGAACAACTAGAATACCAGATAACATAGAATACCAGAACAACTACAATGCCAGAAACTAGAAATAACAACCAGAATACTAGAATTCCAGAACCAGAATACTAGAATGCCAGAACAACTAGAATAACAAACGAACTAACAGAAAACAAACCAGAAAATAGAATGCCAGAACAACATAACAACCAGAATTAACATAACAACCAGAAGCAGAAACTAGAATGCCAGACAACTGAATACATAACACCAAAAGCAATACGAATAAATAACAACTGAATAACATAACACCAAGAACAACTACAATGCAGAACAACAGAATGCAAACAACTTTTAAAATTAAGAAATCATAAGACCGTTTTGTGGTGAGGGTAAAACCAATAAACTGGTTTTGTAAGGTATAAACCCATGAGACTGTGTTTGTGTGGAATTTAGAAACCAATAAGGACTGTGTTTGTGGGAAAGTAAGAAGCCATGAGGACGTTTTGTGTGAACGGTAGACCATGAGAACTGTTTGTGCATAGAACTACATGAGGACTGTGTTTGTGGGTGAGGTACGAAACCCATGAGACGATGGTGTTTTGTGGTGAATTTGTAGAAACAATAAGGAACTGTGTTTGGTGCGTGAAGGTAGAAACCCTGAGGACTCGTGTTTGTGGTGAGAAGTAGAAACCATGAAGAATGTGTTTGTGGTGAGGTAGTAACAGAGAATGGGGAGGTAGAAAAACCATGGAACTGGTTGTTTGGTGAAGGTAAGAAACCAAAGCCTTTTTGGATGAACATGAGGACTGTGGTTTGTGGTGGAAGGTAGAAAAAACCAATAAGGCCTGTGGTTTGGGTGAAGGTAGAAAGACCATAAGGCCTGTGGTTTGTGGTGAAGGTAGAACCCATGAGGATGTGTTTGGGTGAGGTAGAAACTTGAGGACTGTGTTTGTGGTGAAAGGTAGAAACCCCATGAGGACTGTGGTTTGTGGTGAAGGTAGAAACCGCATGAGGACTGTGGTTTGTGGTGAAGGTAACACCCTATGAGGAACTTGTGTTCTGTGGTGAAGGTAGAAACCCATGGAACGGTGTTTGTGGTGAGGTAGAACCAGGCTGAGACTGTGTTTGTGGTGGAAGTAGAAACCATGACGGACGTGTTTGTGGTGAAGGTAGAAAACCCATGAGAATGTGTTTGTGGTGAATGTAGAACCCAATGATATGGTGTTTGTGGTGAAGGTGAAATCATGTGGAATCTGTGTTTGTGGTGAATGTAAGAAATCATGAAGAACTGTGGTTTGTGGGTGAATGTAGACACATGAGTCTGTTTGTTGGGTGGTGAACCATTGACCGTTGGTGAATGTAGAACCATGAGAACTGTGTTTGTGGTGAAGGTAGAAACCCATGAGGACTGTGTTTGTGGTGAAGGTAGAAACCAATAAGCCCTGTTATTGCAGTGAAGGTGGATCGTTATATATGTTTAAATGACACCTGCCATGCTCCAAAAACTGTCCAATGCACGTTAATGGGAATGACAACGCATGGAGTACATACAACATATTAAAATAAAATAAATTCAAGTGACGATATAAAGAACAGAGGGAATGCTTGACCCACTCACTTATTCACTTCCTACGCAGAGCTTATTGTTTACCGAATGGRCTCTATGGGTTGTCAGTAACAAGAATGAGGTGATTAGGTCTTCCCACCATCTGCTATGGATGCTGATAGCCTTGCCTCTCAAGGAACCAGATTCAATTTGAATAGAGTTCATGCCACTTCCTCCAAATTAGGAGACAGGGTGCAACAGTTTAAGACTAATCATAGCAGACATTTCCATGGCTTCCATACTAAACATAGGAAGGCATCAGAGCTTGGTTTAAATCCATTACTACTGGCTCAGTTATTCATACTTTACAGGCYAAATATCAAGATGTTCTTATCTTCTTCAATATAACCGTGTATGATACAGGAAGTAATACCCTGGGCAGTCTTGGTGCAGTTCATGTTGGGTCACATGCTGTTCAGCCAGGAGCCCAGAGATGCTCTCCTCTCACTTATCAGGCCAAAATCAAAGGGCCTTGTTCAAACTGTAATGGCTCTAAGTGTTCATTAGCGCTCTGCAAAGCTAGTGAAATTAAATTACATTAGGAGCAACACATTAGCGAGACTCTAAACACCAGAGAGAAAAGATCCATMGGAAATCTGATCTGAAATCCTGTGATGCTGAATCGTATCTGTTTCAATATCTTTTGCTGGAGGATGTGCTTGCCATCTTCATTCAATGCATCTGCATTTAAGACATTCTCAAGTTGTCTTGTGTTGCTCTCTATTTCTGTCTTCRGTCATTAATGACCCTACCTGAAGATATTTCTAGCTACTGTAACTCCATGTGCACTCTCCATCCAACTACCTGTACTATGTTCTTGGTGCATCAAATCCACACCATTGCTCTTTCATTACTATCAATTCAAATCAAGGGGCTGTCTCACACCTGCCCATCTGTGACTGAAGATATCCTTGATTATTTAAATCCTTTTCTCTTAAAATAGATTGCTTCAGATTTACCAGCAGTTTGTTGCTACTCAACATGTCTCAGTATTTAACACATCTAAAGCCCGCTGAGAGGAAAGAGATGAGCGGTACTAAATCAAATCAAAGTTTATTGGTTGCGTACACAGATTTGCAGATGTTAATAGCAGGTGCAGCGAAATGGTTGTAGTATTTTTTATTTTTTTTTAAATACTAAAATACTAACGAGGCATACAGTTGTTATGTTGGTCCAAAAGTGTATTAAGGGCTTTCGTTATACTGATAGTAACGCAGTGTGCTGAAAGAGTGTGGTGGTTGACTGCTTACACTTCTCTGAAGCATGACAGATTGTCATAAAATATGTCTGTTTGTACTATGGAGTGTTATTGGCATGTCTGAATTCCATTTCCACTTTCCAACAAATCCTWTGTTATTTCTGTTTTTACCAGTTCTTTAATGTTACTGCTGTTGGACTCCAGTGACATGTTTGTGTCCCATGGGACATAATTACATCAAATTGTCTTTCCAGACCTTTACCTTTTACCAGTGTGACGCGTTCAGAAGAAATAATAATGAGAAAGAWTGTCATCATTTAATTGAGTATATTTACTTGTTTATCACTGCCAGAAAGAAGTGGCACTTGCTTAGTACTTCCAAAACTTCCAGAAAGTAAAGTTRTGTCTTCAGTGAAGTTTGTTTAAATAAGGTCATTCATGATCACCCTTGAGAGAATTGAGATACAATGAAAGAATATACAGTGAATTATTTAAGTAAAGATWTGTCTTTTAAACTTGTCGTGTGCTTATTCGAATTGGCTTCATTATTACAAAATCCGAGTCCATGGCACCCAGTGACATCCTTTCTGATTAATGACAGCTTTGAAACTGAATTGAGGATAAGAATTATCAGTGCAGTCAATTCTTCTCCCTTCCAGATCAGCTCGGCTATTAATCGAATATATTCAACATAATTGAGGTGGGATTCATTTTAAATATAGTCTGAATATTTGATACCATGCCAAGCTCAATTTCAGTACAATTAGGATAAATAATGAACACAGACATTATGGGYTGACCACAACACAGTTCAGTGAATATTAACATTTAGTGAAAAAGACAACTTAGTATAATTACAGCAAATCCATGAATAGGATCATATTTTTCTAAATCTGGTATTAAGGGGTATGGCAGAAACTGCAAATTCAGAGTAGATCTCACATAAGGCATCAATACATGGCAGTAATTAAGAGATCTACCCTAAATGAAAGGCTGTGAGCCCGAGAGAACAATGAGGCAGAAATGTTCAGACTTATAACTGGCACAGAGTTCATTACTTTCAYCAGATTAAACTCAATATGGCCAACTATTCCTGACCAAAGCTGAGAGAGGACAGGCTAAACAGAGACATTCTCACTTTAACAAGTGTAGCTACACCTCTGCTTCACTAGGAGTCACTATGAGGTCAGCCAGTCTCGTGCCAAAGCATTCTGAAGAACGTCAAATCTGTTCTAACAAAATCTAAATATTTGTATAAGAGAATATACACAGAGAGAACAGGCAAAACATGCWTTTCACAACTCTTTGGAAACTAAGATATATTTTAGAGGCGCTCAAGTGTCTCCATCTTTATTTTGAAGAGAATTGTTTTMGGGCCACCATCTACCCGTCAGCAGCAGATGTGCATAGCGATGACAGTGAGCTGCTTCGGGACATTGTTCAGGGCCACAGTGTAGAGCGAGGCCCTGCAGGGCTATTGTTAATTACAGCAACTTCCCCCGAGACATGACCAGCAGTAACTCTCACTACAGGGCTTTGTAAAACAACACAGCAGCCGTGTAATTGTGATTCATGAAAGCTATGGGACAAATCAAAACGACAGAGATTCCCAGTGATCTAAAGCCTTCTGCACAAAAAAGAAACAATAAATAAAAAATGCCCCCACTCTTCAAAACTACACTTGACAGTCGCAGCATTCTGATTCTGAATTCTAATTCACTGAGTGACATTGTGGATCCTAAATACAACCCAGGATGCTCTGATGTTTCTGCCGTGAGAGATTATACCTTCAAGCAAATACAAAAAGCCAGAAGCGTTTAAACTGACAGTCAAAATGTGGACGTTACATAATTAAGGCAACGTGCCTTGATAACAGGAGACTATTTCAACACTGTCGTCAATCACCACACGGCAGGTCATTTATAACAGCCTCAATGTTAAAGATTACAGCCCCTCAACATTGACCTGACATGACCATCACTTGGCAGCATGYAGCATCAGAGTTTGAGCGCGCAGAATTCACAAAGCAGATCTCTTTGAGTGAACCTCARGACGTCCACTCACAGCACGATGGAACAATAGATCACTACACATTAATGATCAGAGGATCATGCTTTTCAAATAATGTTTGAATTGAATAGATCCATAAATTATCGTCAGAGTTAGCTAACAGCTGCGTATTTAATTACGTTTTGGGCAGGTTTCTATCATGTGATAAAACCCCTAAATCCACACCTCCTCCATAGATAAAAAAGCTACACTCGTTCATACAAGAAAGTCATTCAAGAGTACTGTATCCACAAAGTTCCCCATTGAGTTTTATCACTTAATAAAAATAACATTGCCAGTGGTTTCTGAGCATAGCACACACCACTTAACATCCACCTATTCTACTCTGGGTGCTATCCTGCAGGAAGAAAGCCAGTCCACAGAAGAGCTCTCTCTATCAGTCTCTCTATCCAGTCTCTCTCTCTCCATCAGTCTCTCTCTCTCTCATCAGTTCTCTCTCTCTCTATCAGCTCCTCTTCTCTCTCTATCAGTCCTCTCTCTCTCTCTCTCTATCAGTCTTCTCTCTCTCTCTCTCTCTCTATTCAGTCTCTCTCTCTCTATCAGCTCTCTCTATCCAGGGTCTCTCTATCCAGTCCGTCTATGATCAGTCTCTCTCTAACAGTCTCTCTCTAACAGTCTCTATCTAACAGTCTCTCTCTATCAGTCTCTCTCTATCAGTCTCTCTATCAGTCTCTCTATCAGTCTCTCTATCAGTCTCTCAATTCAATTCAATTGACATGGCAAGTTCATTATTACTTACATTGTCAAAGTATACATATCGAAAAATCTAAATCAAATATATATATGTATATATATACAATAATATATATATTTAGATATAAATAAATGGTGGGACCAACAGCAATAATAATAGTAGCAGTGGACATGGGATTACCATTAACAACAACTACAACAACAATATTAATCAGAACAACAATACATTAAAGCAATGGTAGTAGACCAGTGTCAACATGACTGAGAAGACACATGACCTGGTAGTAGACCAGTCTCAACATGACTGAGAAGACATATGACCTGGTAGTAGACCAGTCTCAACATGACTGAGAAGACATATGACCTGGTATGAAAGACAAAACAAAACGGGAAATATTATCAACATTACTTAGCACTTTTCACTTTCTCTCTCTATCAGTCTCTCTCTCTCTCTATCAGTCTCTCTCTCTCTCTCTATCAGTCTCTCTCTCTCTCTCTCTATCAGTCTATCTCTCTCTATCAGTCTCTATATCAGTCTCTATATCAGTCTCTCTATCAGTCTCTCTATCAGTCTCTCTATCAGTATCAGTCTCGGTTACAGAACCCATCGGTCGCTCTCCCGCGACAAATTTAATTTCATTTCATTTTTGATTTAAAGGGCTTTAAAGTCTCAATTTGGTGTTTGTCCCATTTTGTGAATTCTTGGTTGGTGAGCAAACCCCAGACCTCACAACCATAAAGGGCAATGGGTTGTATAACCGATTCAAGTATTTTTAGCCAGATCCTAATTGGTATGTCGAATTCTATGTTCCTTTTGTTGGCATAGAAGGCCCTTCTTGCCTTGTCTCTCAGATTGTTCACAGCTTTGTGGAAGTTACACGTGGCGCTGATGTTTAGGCCGAGGTATGTATAGTTTTTTGTGTGCTCTAGGGCAACGGTGTCTAGATGGAATTTGGATTTGTGGTCCTGGCAACTGGACCTTTTATGGAACACCATTATTTTTGTCTTAATGAGATTTACTGTCAGGGCCCAGGTRTGGCAGAATCTGTGCAGAAGATCTAGATGCTGCTGTAGGCCCTCCTTGGTTGGTGACAGAAGCACCAGATCAACAGGAAACAGTAGACATTTGACTTCAGATTCTAGTAGGGTGAGGCCGGMTGCTGCAGACTGTTCTAGTGCCCTKGCCAATTCGTTGATATATAAATTGAAGAGGGTGAGGCTTAAGCTGCATACCTGTCTCACCCCACAGCCCTYTTTTTGCCAATATTAACCGCACAGTTGTTGTTTGTGTACATGGATTTTATAATGTCGTATGTTTTTCCCCCAACACCACTTTCCATCAATTTGTATAGCYSACCCTCYTGCCAAATTGAGTCGAAAGCTTTTTTAAATCAACAAAGCATGAGAAGACTTTGCCTTTGTTTRGGTTTGTTTGTTTGTRAATTAGGGTGTGCAGGGTGAATACAGTACGTGGTCTGTTGTACGGTAATTTGTTAAAAAGCCAATTTGACATTTGCTCAGTATATTGTTTTCGCAGAGGAAATGTACGAGTCTGCTGTTAATGACAATGCAGAGGATTTCTACCAGGGTTTGCTGTTGACTTTCTCTCTCTCCATCCCAGTCTCTCTTCTCTCCCAGTCTCTCCCCTCTCCATCCCAGTCCTCCGTTCTCCATCCCGTCTCTGCCCTCCTCCATCCCGGTTTCTCTCCCTCTCATCCCAGTTACTCTCATCTCCAGATCCCATCCACACTCTCATCAGCATGCGCCAGGTCATACACATCTCTCTCCATCACCAGTTTCTCTCTCTTTCGCTCTCATCTCAGTACACATCTCTCGTCTATCCCAGTCGTACCCTCGTGCTCTCCTATATCCGCAGTCTCTCACTCTCCGATCCCAGCTTTCTCTACTCTCTCCATCCCAGTCTTCTCTCTCTGCTCCATCCCAGTCTTCTCTCATCTTCCATCGCCATCAGTTCTCTCTCCATCTCCATCCATCTCTCTCGTCTCTCTCTCCATCCCAGCTACCTTCTCTCATCCTATCAATCCTCTCTCTCTCTCTCCTCCACCGTCTCTCTCTGTCTCCTCTTGATCCCAGTTCTCTTCTCTCTCTATCCCAGTCTTCTCTTCTCCTCATCCCAGTCATCTCTACTCCAGTCTCTCTCTCCATCCCAGTCCTCTTCTCTCTCTCTCCATCCCAGTACTCTCTCTCTCGTCGCGCCATCCAGTCTCTCTTGCTCTTCCATCCTCAGCTCTCTCTCTCCACATTCTGCAATCCCAGTTCTTCTCTATCTCTCGCATCCCAGTGCTCTTCGTCCTACTTTCTCCTTCCCCGTCCTCTCTCTCATCCCAGTCTCTTTCTCTCGATCCGCAGTCTTCTTCTGCCTAATCGCTCGTCTCTCTCACTCCCTATCCAGTCTCGTCTCTCTGTCATCTCACCATCCCAAGTCTTATACCTCTCTCCTCGCATCCATACCAGATTACTCGCATCGTCACTCCATTCCACCTAAGTCTCTCTCTCTTTCGTCTCTCTCCCCAGTTCTCTCTCTGCTCTCCATCACCAGTCTCTATCTCCTCTCTCCACCATCCGAGCTCGCATTACTCCTTCCCAGAATTTTCTCGTCTCTCTCTACTCTCTATCCATCCTAAGTCTCTCTTTCCAGATTCCCAGTCTCTCTCTTTCCATCGCCAGTTCCTCTGACTCTCTTTTTCTTTTTAGTCATTACACTCCCCGCCCAGTCTCTCTCTCTAACTACATCGCCAGTCTCTCCTCCTATCCCAGTCCTCTATCTCTCCATCCAGTCTCACTTCTCTCATCCCTCAGTCTCTCTCCGATACCCATTAGTCCCCCCGTCTAATCTCCATTCTCAGCAGTCTCTCTCCATCCAGTCTCTCTTCTCTGTCTCTCCATCCTTTGCCAGTTCTCTCTCAAGGCTCACGAGAATTTAATTCGTTTTCCGTCTACACATAGTCTCACCATGTGCTCTCTCTAGGACTTGCCTCTACTAAATTTCATCACAAGTTCGTCCGGCTCTGTCCAATCTGGACACCTCAATGTCTCGGTAGCTCCTCGGTAGTCCTGTTGGGTGCTGAGTCGCATCTCCCTTTTTGGGTCCAACCTGAGCAGAAAAAGGCCCGGGAAGAATTGCCAGGTTCTCATCATTATCTTCACGGTTCTCCATCTTCCAGTTCTCTATCTCTCGTATCTCGCATGCCCCCAGAATCCTCTCATTCCTTTCTCCTTCCAGTCTCTCTCTCACTCTTCTTTTCATTTTTTTTCTTTTTTAGGGCACAGAGTTAGTTGTTTCTGGCAAAGCAGCGAAGTGATTAGCTGATACAGCGTATAACGGACGTATTCGCGGCGCTCTTGTCCTCTCACAAGTTCGCACCGTTGCTTATCCCAGTCGGCTATACTAATTATGGGGTTTTCATCTATTTATATTCAAGAGAAGCGATCTTTGGGCCACACAATATTTCAGCCTCTTGGCGAGAGGAAAGAAAAATGGAACTCAATACCACACTTGTTACAAGTCAAGTTGAGTAACACTAATCCTTATGTGTTCTGTCTGGACAGGAATACTAATCGAGAAATAGTGATACAAGTTACGGTCGAATGATCTGAGCCTCCCCTCCCGCCTCCATCAAAGCAGAGGTAGCTAGTACCCAGAATCGTCTCCGTACGCACGCTAAGTAGGGATGCAGAGAAGAGGAGGCCAGGAGAGGGATGAGTCCACTAGCCCTAAACTAGGCTGAGTTCGCACGGAATAAGAATTTTGACATATCAAACCAAGGATACAAAACACACAAAATGGCGCCCCCCTCTGAAATGGGTTTGAAGAACATAATAAATTGCAGAAATTTTGTTCTGTGTGGCTAGAGGGGGAGGTGTGCGACCCGCAATGGGTATGGACAGAAAAATTTTGGGTTTTGTTTTCAAATTGATGTATT
>NC_036875.1:39295684-39305213 GCF_002910315.2 Salvelinus sp. IW2-2015 | reverse complement strand
AGCTTTTCAGTGTGTTAGTAGAACAGGTTTGTGAAACTCAGCCCCAGGACCAGCTGGATGAGGGGACTGAAGGCTTCAGTGTGTTAGTAGAACAGGTTTGTGAGACTCAGCCCCAGGACCAGCTGGGATGAGGGGACTGAGCTTCAGTGTGTTTAGTAGAACAGGTTTGTGAACTCAGCCCCAGGGACCAGCTGGATGAGGGGACTGAGGCTTCAGTGTGTTAGTAGAAACAGGTTTGTGAACTCAGCCCCAGGACCAGCTGGATGAGGGACTGAGGCTTCAGTGTTAGTAGAACAGGTTTGTGAACTCAGCCCCAGGACCAGCTGGATGAGGGGACTGAGGCTTCAGTGTGTTAGTATTGACAGGTTTTGTGAACTCAGCCCCAGGACCAGCTGGATTGGGGGACTGAGGCCAGTGTTAGTAGGAACAGGTTTGTAACTCAGCCCAGGACCAGCTGGATGAGGGATGAGGCTTCAGTGTGTTTAGTAGAACAGGGTTGTGGAACTCAGCCCCAGGACCAGCTGGATGAGAGGACTGAGGTTTCAGTGTGTTAGTAGAACAGGTTTGTTGAACTCAGGCCCCAGGACCAGCTGGATGAGGGGACTCTTCTTTTGCTCAGCTCTCGGCATTGCAGGACTTGGTGATGATATGAGAGGGGGTCACTGTATTTTAGATGTTTCCAAAATGTACTTGCTCTTTTTTTGAGTGTTTATATTTAGTGGATATTGGCCTTAATTCTGCCCTGCATGGCATTGTTTGTAGTTTTCCTCTGGACACATAAGGGAATCTTGCATGCAGGGTTTACAATGGGGTGTTTGTCCCATTGGGAGAAATCTTGTTTTGCAAAGTGACCCACACCTCGCTGCCATAAAGTTGCAATTGGTTCAATGACACATTCAATAGTTTTTAGCCAAATTTCATTCACTGCAATCTAAGGGTTCCAGTTGAGCTTATTTTTAAACCTAAGAGTAATTGTAGTGTGTGCAGTACTCCATATACAGTGGAGGAGAAAAGTATTGATACACTGGCCGATTTTGCAGGTTTTTCCTACTTAAAAGCATGTAGAGGTCTGTCATTTTTATCATAGGTACACTTCAACTGTGAGAGACGAATCTAAAACAAAAACCAGAAAATCAATTGTATGATTTTTTAAATAATAATTTGCATTTTATTGCATGACATAAGTATTTGATCACCCTACCAACCAGTAAGATTCCGGCTTCTCACAGACCTGTTTAGTTTTTCTTTAAGAAGCCCTCCTGTTCTCCACTCATTACCTGTATTTAACTGCACCTGTTGTGAACTCGTACCTGTATAAAAGACACCTGTCCACACACTCAATCAAACAGATTCCAACCTCTCCACAATGGCCAAGAACCAAGAGCTGTTGGTAAGGACATCAGGATAAAATTGTAGACCTGTACAAGCTGGGATGGGGCTACAGGACAATAGGCAAGCAGCTTGGTGAAAGGAAACAACTGTTGGCGCAATTTAATTAGAAATGGAAGAAAGTTCAAGATGACGGTCAATCACCCTCGTCTGGGCTCCATGCAAGATTTCACCTCGTGGGGCAATCAATGATCATGAGGAAGTGAGGGATCAGCCCAAGAACTACACGGCAGGACCTGGTCAATGACCTGAAGAAGAGCTGGGACCACAGTCTCAAAGAAACCATTAGTAACACACCTACGCGTCATGGATTTAAAATCCTGCAGCGCACGCAAGGTCCCCCTGCTTAAGCCATGGCATGTCCAGGCCCGTCTGAAGTTTGCAATGACCATCTGGATGACCAGAGGAGGAATGGGAAAGGTCATGTGGTCTGATGAGACAAAAATAGAGCTTTTTGTGGTCTAACTCACTCGCCGTGTTGGAGGAAGAAGAAGTATGAGTACAACCCCAGAACACCATCCCAACCGTGAAGCATGGAGGGTGGAAACATCATTCTTGGGGATGCTTTTCTGCAAAGGGACAGGACGACTGCACGTATTGAGGGGAGGATGGATGGGGCCATGTTATCGCGAGATCTTGGCCAACAACCTCCTTCCCTCAGTAAGAGCCATTGAGAAGATGGGTCCGTGGCTGGGTCTTCCAGCATGAACAACGACACCGAAGCAACAGCCATGGCAACTAAGGAGTGGCTCCGTAAGAAGCATCTTCAAGGTCCTGGAGTGGCCTAGCCAGTCTCCAAGACCTGAACCAATAGAAAATCTTTGTGAGGGAGCTTGAAAGTCCGTATTGCCCAGCGACAGCCCCGAAAACCTGAAGGATCTGGAGAAGATCTTGTAGGGAGAGTGGCCAAAATCCCTGCCTGGCAGTGTGTGCAAACCTGGTCAAGAACTACAGAAACGATATGATCTCTGTTAATTGCAAACAAAGGTTTCTGTACCAAATATTAAGTTCTGCTTTTCTGATGTATCAAAATACTTATGTCATGCAATAAAATGCAAATTATACTTTAAAAATCATACAATGTGATTTTTCTGGATTTTGTTTTAGATTCCTCTCTCATAGTTGAAGTGTACCTATGATAAAAATACAGACCTCTACATGCTTGTTAAGTAGGAAAACCTGCAAAATCGGCCAGTGTATTCAAATACTTGTTCTCCCCACTGTAATGTGTACTGAGAGAAAGAGAAGAGAGAGAGAGAGAGAGAGAGAGAGAGAGAAGAGAGGAGAGAGAGAGAGAGAGAGAGAGATCTCTCTCTCTGGGGAAAAGCATCCTAATTCCACCTGTCAATCAGAGGCTGGCATACCGAGAGGAGAGGATCCTGCCATCAGTCTAATAGGGAGGGTGCTGTCTGAGCGACAGGAATGAGGTCTGAGAAGAGGACCTCTGTTACTGTGGAGAAACATGACAGCATTGACCTTTTTACCATGCATGCCTGGGGTTATTCCTCTACAGTTGCTGTTGTGTCGCTGCTGGGTGAGAGGGCTTGGGGAGAGGGCCCTGTCAAATCAACTGGTTCAACAAAAAATTAGAAGAAAAATTAAACAGATTATATTTCCCCTCTTCTCCTTGAGTGGGTTATAATTTTATGGCATAGCGTTCACACCGCATGAGGGGGCAATGGTAACAAATATGATCTCAGGCTGGTAATATGATAGACAAACGCCTCTTAGTCTTTAAGAAGCCCAATTGAAATCACCATTGACCTATTAGTGGTGAGAAGGAAATACAACTGGAATAACACTAACCTGGACGCCATGATGACATCATCTCTAAATGCAACAAATCATTATCTCATCTTCGGCTCTGTCAGAGCAAAGATGGTTCCAAAGCAACAGACCTATGTCAGAGCAAGACTGTTACCACAGAGCAGGACAGACCTATGTCAGAGCAACGATGGTTACCACAGAGCGCAGACAGACCTATGTTCAGAGCAAATATGGTTACCACAAGAGCAGACAGACATTTGTCAGAGCCAAAGATAAATTACCACAGAGCAGACAGACCTATGTCAGAGCAAAGGAACGTTACCACAGAAGCAGACAGACCTATGTCAAGAGCAACGATGGTTACCACAGAGCAGACAGCCTATGTCAGAGCAAATATGGTTACCACAGAGCAGACAGACCTATGTCGAGCAAAGATGGTTACCCAAGAGCAGACCATACCTATGTCAGAGCAAAGATGGTTACCACAGAGCAGACAGACCTATGTCAGAGAAAGATGGTTACCACAGAGCATGACCGACCTATGTCAGAGCAAAAGATGGTTACCACAGAGCGACAGACATTTGTCAGAGCAAAGATAATTACCACAGAGCAGAACGACCTATGTCAGAGCAAAGATAATTACCACAGAGCAGACATAACTGTCAGAGCAAAAGGCAGTGAGGATGGACGCTATTCATCTCTATGTGTGAAAAACTAAAATTTTTTATTTTTAGAGCTTAAAGCACAAGCACCACAGGCATGAGGCTTTAAGAGTCTGCAGCTCTAGATGGAATCGATCGGTGCCGGTCTCACTACATTAATATTCTGTGTAGATCGGCAGCACCATGGTGTTAGTGGTCAGCGGAGAGCTAGGACATTGATTAGTAATTAAGACCCCCACCTTTAGCATTTAAATGAGCTTAACGGGAGAGAAATCTGCAGGCCTGTTCTTTCTCTAATTTCTCTGAGCACAACAGTACTGTTTCCCAGGGTCCTGGGCTTTGGATCGGAGCCAAGCCACTGAAAATTATGCTACGTGGTACGCATGCATAAATGATCCACCAGAACCGATGGAAAATATATAAATCCCACTAATAGGAGCCACGTTAGGGACATGGATGAGATGATGGCCTCTATTCTCTCTGTAATCTTGTGTTACAGCTGGCTTCACTGACGGAGGAGTCTAGATCTTTGGGTGATGCGGGATACTCTCCCTGGAACAGCTTGGCAGAGGATTGCGACGGTGTCCTCTCACTGTTGTGGAAGTGACACGTAGGCAATGTTGTCAGATATGCGTAGGCTGCTTTGTCAGCTACAGTAAACATCATGGGTCCACTCACACGGGCAGTAAGAAATACATGAACACTTACTCTATGTGGGTGGGACTGCACAAACGGTTAATCATGGGACACTTACTCTATGTGGGTGGGACTGCACAACAGGTGATAATACATGGACACTTACTCTATTTGGGGGACTGCACAACAGGTGAATAAATACATGGACACTACTCTATGTGGGTGGGACTGCACAAACAGGTGATAAATACATGGAACACTTACTCTATGTGGGTGTGGACTGCACAAACAGGTGATAATACATGGACACTTACTCTATGTGGGTGGGACTGCACAAACAGGTGATAAATACATGGACACTTACTCTGTGTGGGTGGGACTGCACAAACAGGTGATAAATACATGGACACTTACTCTATGTGGGTGGGACTGCACAACAGGTGATAAATACATGGACACTTACTCTGTGTGGGGGACTGCACAAACAGGTGATAAATACATGGACACTTACTCTATGTGGGTTGGGACTGCACAAACAGGTGATAAATACATGGAACACTTACTCTATGTGGGTGGGACTGCACAAACAGTGATAAATACATGGACATTACTCTATGTGGGTGGACTGCACAAACAGGTGATAAATACATGGACACTTACTCTATGTGGGTGGGACTGCACAAACAGGTGATAAATACATGGACACTTACTCTATGTGGTGGGACTGCACAAACAGGTGATAAATACATGGACACTTACTCTATGTGGGTGGGACTGCACAAACAGGTGATAAATACATGACAACTTACTCTATGTGGGTGGGACTGCACAAACAGGTGTAAATACATAAACACTTACTCTATGTGGGTGGGACTGCACAAACAGGTGTTAAATACAATGGACACTTACTCTATGTGGGTGGGACTCACAAACAGGTGATAAATACATGAACACTTACTCTATGGGGTGGGACTGCACAAAACAGGTGTTTAAATAATGAACACTTACTCTGTGTGGGTGGGACTGCACAAACAGGTGTTAAATACATGAACACTTACTCTAGTGTGGGTGGGACTGCACAAAACAGGTGATAATACATGGGAACACTTACTCTATGTGGGTGGGACTGCACAAACAGGTGTTAAATACATGGTAAATATCATTTAAATGAGACAGCTAGCACTGTACATAGTGGTGAGGCTTACTTGTTCAGTGTCCTCCTACTCAATGAGTACGTTTACATGCACACTAATAATTTGATATTACACTGACAGTGGGCAGATCTAATAGTAATGTAAACACCTTACTCTGCTTATCTTAAATTGGAGTAAGGTCAAAATCGAAGTAAGCGCACACCAGGGGTGAAAGTAGTCCGGTCCGGTAAGGTACTGGTAAAACATGAGCCTATTACAAATGTTGTTTTGGTTTTGTTTTTATCATCAAGAAAACMGTAGGCTATTACGCCACTATTTATCATTACATCATGTCAGAGACATGAAAGATTTGCGAATGGACTTGAAAACAGGTGGTATAGTCTACGCTCCAAAATGCAATGTGGTTCCACAAAAACACAGACATTTTTGCCAAGGCAGAAGTGATTTGAAGTGATTATTTGACAATCAGATGCAAACATCATCATGACTGGTTGTTTTTATTCCACAATAAAAGGTCATAGATTTAAAAAGTGAAAAGACAAATCTTTATGACGAGGCCCCAGAGATCCTATTGAATTAATAGGGATTCTACACTGAGTATATAAAAAATGTGTAACTTTCTAATATTGAGTTGCAGCTCACCCCCCCCTTGCCCTCAAAARGGCCTCAATTCGTCAGGACATGGACTATAAGGTGATGAAAACATTCCACAGGGATGCTGACCCATGTTGACTACAATGCTTCCCACAGTTGTGTCAAGTTTGCTGGATGTCCTTTGGGTGGTGGACCATTCTTGTTACACACGGGTAACTGTTGAGTGTGAAAAACTCAGCAGTGTTGTAGTTCTTGACACAAACCGGTGCGCCTGGCACCTACTACAAACCGTTCAAAGGAACTTAAATCTTGTATTGCCATTCACTCTGAATGGCACACGTCCAAATCAATATGTCTAAAGGCTTGGATTTAACAAGTGACATCAATAAGGGATCATAGCTTTCACCTGGATTCCTGGTCAGTCTGTCATGAAAAGAGAGGTGTCCTTAATGTTTTGTATACTCAGTGTCGTATGTAATTCATGATTAAGCCCATAAAAATATAGGAGGTCCTGTACGGGAAGAAATTCATTCTACTTTACCCGTCATACGCCGAGCTAGCACCCAGCAGAGGCTCCCTCAATAGAGCTAGCACCAGCCGAGAGCTCCCTCTATAGAGCTAGCACCAGCCGAGAGCCTCCTCTTTAAGAGCTAGCAACCAGCGAGAGCCTCCCTCTTTAGCGCGAGTGAGTGAGTTCGGAACAACTGAACGTATGCGTCTTAGAAGTAGTTCACATACAAACTTATATGTCCGAACTCGGAATCAAATATGCTTCCCAAAAATAACATGATCGCTGTGGTAGAACCTTTATTTTCGTTGGTGATTTTCAGCATTTATCAGAGRGCGATCAGGTAGCCTGATTTCAGATGTGTCCATGTTAACAGGATTTTTAGGGWAATCGTTCTTCTTCCAAAGCAATTAAACGTTTAAATCAAACTATTATATTAAATCTGACTATCCCAAATAATTGTCTTATTGTGTGCATGTGAACATACTCAATGTTGTGGACACAATAATTGAAGCCTGGTTAAACGCTGTTCTCACCATTCAAATATATCAAATCAGTTAAAGATACACTTTTTTTTATATATAGAAATAGAAAAAAAACATTGTTTCACTTCAAATAAATGCTGAGCCATCCTGGTTTAACCAGACTCCAATCATTTCCCTGGTGTTGACTTTTTCATCAAATACTGTACAATAGTTGGTCTCTGATTCCATCCTCCTAACACTAGCTAGTGAAACCCAAAGCCAGTATATATGTTAAAATATTCCTAATATACACTAGCTGGTGAAACCCAAAGCCAGTATATATGTTAAAATATTCCTATTATACACTAGCTGGTGAAACCCAAAGCCAGTGTATATGTTAAAATATTCCTAATATACAGTAGCTAGTGAAACCCAAAGCCAGTATGGATGTTAAAATATTCCTAATATACCTTGGCGTCCAGGGTGGTGAAGGCTGACCTTGCCAAAACAACTCTAGAATTCTCCAGGCTTGAACATTTCTCCAATGTGATTGAATGTATAGATAACCAACACATAAATTAAATCAGAGTCCAAATAGGAATGTCTCATGTTTCCTGTGTTGCCAGTCCGCAGAGACCCAGACTCCGTGTCTCCTGTAAAGCTCGCAGCCAGWAGAAAGCTGCAGCATGGAAACCTGCACACAGCATCCARCCTGACACTGATGAAATTATGGAGAGTGGCAGAAGGCCCCTAGAGAAACGTTGGTCCCTGGAGTCATGGATGTAAGTGCTGCTGGACAAACCCCATTTACTTCCCCCATCTTCATCCTTGGAGCCCTCCTCTCTTCTCCCTGACAGAGGCCGATCAAAATATACACTTGTTTATTGATGCACGCTCGCTTCCAGGAACGGCACGTGCTAAAGATTTTGTTTTCCTGGAAAAAAAGAACACACTGACGTTCTGACATTGAGTTTCTGTGCAACTATCCGATCATTTGAGAGTTATAGGCTGTAATTCAATAGCCCCAGATACGATGAGGAACAGTTTAAAAGGAGTGGGCATGGTGAATCATGTCACTTGCTGCGGGGAATTGGGCTGAAATCCAAAACACTCAAAGAGTTGTTTGAAGTTGCAATTATGTTTGTTTTGTAAAACGTGTGAAAACTAAAAAGTGACAGTTGTCTTCCATGAAGGTAAACTCTGGTCTTCTAAATAGAGGGCTATTGGGCTCAAAATACAGAGATTCATACKGTTGTGTTTTCAAATCAAAACTTTATTAGTCACATGCGCCAAATACAACAAGTGTAGACCTTACCGTGAAATGCTTACTTACAATTCCTTAACCAACAGCGCAGTTCAAGAAGAGTTAATAAAATATTTACCAAATAAACTAAAGTAAAAAATAATAAAAGTAACACAATAAAATACCAATAATGAGTCTATATACAGGGGGTACCGGTACCGAGTCAATGTGCAGGGGTACAGGTTAGTTGAGGTAATTTGTACATGTAGGTAGGGGTAAAGTGGCTATGCATAGATAATAAACAGTGTGTAGCAGCAGTGTAAAAACAAATGGAGCAGGCGGAGGGGTGTCAATGTAAATAGTCCGGTGGCCATTTGATTAATTGTTCAGCASTCTTATAGCATGGGGGTAGAAGCTGTTTAGAATCCTCTTAGACCTAGACTTGGCGCTCCYYTACCGCTTGCCGTGRGGTAGCAGAGAGAACAGTCTATGACRWGGGTGACTGGAGTCTTCGTGAGATTTTCAAAGAACTTAGGTTGTAGTTTACTACGGTGAGAGCAGGTTTAATGAGGACATCTCACATGGAGAGGCATTGAACTTGGTGTATTATAATAAAGTATGAGATGACAGTGGAAGAACAATATCAACAGCATAAGCATTTTACAATAAACTTGGGAAAACAGAAGCAGAAGGAAATGCATAATTTGGACTAAATTATTCATAGCTAAATATATAGCCATAAATTTAAACATTTGCTTACTCTTAAATCTTTTTGTGTCCCCTTGCCAAATAAAAGTCAGTTGACAACAGTAGCAACAGTAAACTTGTAATGACTTGGTAATAAAACATATTCATCGTCATTTGTGGAATKATTATAAATATTAGCCTATACTATTTTGCTAGTGTTTCCAACAATCAGTAGTGGCCCTAATGCTGTTACTGGAGATGTGTAGTAATACTCCTACTGCATCGTAATGCATCAAAAATGACTGCTTTATTAATAGGAATAGCCCCCTTTTTTTCAATTTTCGCCTAAATTACATACCCAAATCTAACTGCCTGTAGCTCAGGCCCTGAAGCAAGGATATGCATATTCTTGGTACCATTTAAAA
>NC_036875.1:39279051-39289336 GCF_002910315.2 Salvelinus sp. IW2-2015 | reverse complement strand
CCTATTTCAGTCCACTAGTCCCATCCACCATTCCTAGTATCTTGTTTATCATCCATGTTTCTGTCTTGTTTATCACCATGTTTCCTGTCTTGTTTATCACCATGTTTCTGTCTTGTTTATCATCATGTTTCTTCTTGTTTATCATCATGTTTCTGTCTTGTCTCTTCATCATGTTTCTGTCTTGTTATCACATGTTTCTGTCTTGTATACACCAATGTTTCTGTCTTGGTTTATCATCATGTTTCTGTCTTGTTGATCATCATTGTTTCTGTCTTTATCACAATGTTCTCCTGTTATCACTCATGTTCTTGTTGTATCATCATGTTCTGTTGTTTATCACCATGTCTGTGTTGTTATCACCAGTCCTGTCTTGTTTATCATCATGTTCGTGTTCTTGTATTATTCATCATGTTCGTGTCTTGGTTATCATCATGTTTCTGTGTTGTTTATCATCCATTGTTTGTGTGTCTTTACCATGTGTGTTGTTATCACCATGTTGTTTGTTTTATCATCATGTAGTGTCTTTGTTTATCATCATTTTGTGTCTTGTTTATCATCATGTTTCTGTGTTGTTTATCACATTTCCCTGTGTTGTTTATCATCATGTTCCTGTTTTTTATCATCATGTTGTGTTTTATCATCATGTTCCTGTGTTGTTATCACCATGTTCCTGTGTTGTTACCCTCGCACCATTATCCTGTGTGTTGTTTCATCATTCACCCTGTGTTGTTTATCATATTTTCTGTATCACCATTCTCTGTGTTGTTTATCATCAGTTTCTGTCTTGGTTTCATCATGTTTCTGTCTGTTTATCACCATGTTTCGTCGGTTTACACCAGTCTTCTGTGTTGTTTATCACCATGTTTCTGTCTTGTTTATCATCAGTTTCTGTCTTGTTTATCACCATGGTTCTGTTTGTGGTTATCATCATGTTTCTGTTTTGTTTATCATCATGTTTCGTCTTGTTTATCACATTTCTGTCTTGTGATCATCATGTTCCGTCTTGTTGTATCCCCATGGTCCCTGTCTTGTTGATCCCCATGTTCCTGTCTTGTTGATCCCCATGTTTCTGTCTTGTTGAATCCCATGTTTCTGTCTTTTGATCCCCATGTTTCGTCTGTCCCTTGTTGATCCCCATGTTTCTGTCTTGTGAACCCATGTTTCTGTCTTGTGATCCCCCATGTTTCTGGTCTTGTTTATCCCATGTTTCTGTCTTGTTTATCACATGTTTCGTCTGTTTAATTTTCCACCACTGTTTCTGTCTTGTTTATCACCATGTTCCCTCTGTTCTTTTTTCACCATGTTGTCTGTCTTGTTAATCACCATGTTTCTGTCTTGTAATATCCATGTTTCTGTTTTGTAATCATCATGTTTCTGTCTTGTTATCATCATGTTTCTGTCTTGTTATCACCATGTTTCTGTCTTGTTTTATCACCATGTTTCTGTCTTGTTTATCCCCATGTTTCTGTCCTTGTTTATCATACTAGGAGACGTTCAGAATCATTCCTGGTGGTTTTTGCCCAAAGTATTTACAGTAAATGAAGGAATCATGAGAACTGATATGACATTGGCTATAGGATTTACATTTGTATGGGACAATAGGTGATTGTTTAATAATATTTACAACTTGTCCAATGTCCTTAGATCATAATGTATTAATCAACACATTCCATGTCTTTCTGGCTTCTATCTTCTACCATTTTTCATAACYTAAATGTTAATATTGCCAATAAGTATTCTGTGTATAGCCTGTAGAGAGAACAGAGTTATTGCCATTCAGATGAAAATCACATTACTATTGATGACATGCATGAAAAGCTGAACTGAATTACAAGTTAATGATCTACATCCCCATTCTATTTTCCATGGACAACGCTGATTCAGCTTTTCCTCTGCATGTCACACGATGACAACTGCAACATCACTTTGAAGACCAAATGTGGAGAAATAATGTAAAATCACGTGATGACGAACCAATGATTCTTGACATAAAAAATGTGTTGTGTGTTGTGTCATTTTTTTGGTTAAAAACCTAAAAGCAACCAAGCAAGTACTCCAATCAGCCCTCTAAAAATGCGCTAATTTCAGATTTCGCATCGCCCTCTCACTGCCCAAATAGAATTGAGATGTTAGTCAGAAARCTGCAGGTTAACCAAACTTTGGGAATCAGTTCAGCTTCCTCTGGTAGGAGCTGATTTGACCTCAGCTATAAAGAAGAACAGTAACGTCCACCAGTGAGGGCAGGAGGTTATGTGAGTAGGTTGACGTTTATTGGGTAAATCTCATCCTGGAGGTAGAGCTGAGCTATTTCTGCTAGATGGGCAGTGGCAAAGTCAGCGTAAACATTCATGAAGGAAAAAAAATACTTTTGGCCACCACTTTTAAAAGTCATTTTCATTATATCCAGCACAATCTCAATCGCACTCCACACTGCCCTTTCCCACCTGAACAAAAGGAACACCTATGTGAGAATGCTGTTCATTGACTACAGCTCAGCGTTCAACACCATAGTGCCGTAGTCACTACAAACCAATTAACCCCTACCATCTGCCTTGTTTAGTCACTACAACCACATGCGGTGGAGGCCACTACCCTTCTGCTGTAGTCACGACCAACCACTCTCCACCACTACCTTTCTGCTGTAGTCATGACAACACTAACCCACTACCTTCTTCTGCCATCACTACACCAACTAACCACTACCTTATGCTGCAGTCACTGCACCACTACCACTACCTTCTTCTGCAGTCACTACAACCACTAACCACTACCTTATTGCTGAGTCACTGCAACCACTAACCACTACCTTCTTCTCAGCACTACAACCACTAACCACTACCTTCTGCTGATGTTACCACAACCACTAACCACTACCTTCTGCCTGCCCAGTCACTAAAACCACTAACCACAACCTTTCTTGCTGCAGTTCACTACCAACCACAACCACTACCTCTGCTGCAGGTTCCCTAAAACACTCAACTACCTTCTGTTGTAGTCATACAAACCACTAGCCACTACCTGTCTGTTGCAGTCACTACACCACTAACCACTACCTTCCTGCTGCAGTCCCTAAAACCACTCCACACTACCTTCTGCTGTAGTCACTTACAACCACTAGCCACTACTTCTGTTGCAAGTCACTACAACCACTTAACCACTTACCTCTGCTGCAGTTACATACAACCAACTAACCACTACCTTCTGCTGTAGTCACTACAACCACTAACCACTACCTTCTGCTGCAGTTTTACTGACAACCACCAGCTACCTTCTGCTGCCAGTCACTTTACAAACCAGTAAACCACTTACCTTCTTCTGCAGTCACTACAACCTAAGCCACTACCTTTGGCTGCAGTCACGTACAACACTAACCACTACCTCCTTGCTGGGGCCAGTTACTACAAACCGCTAACCACTACATTCGCCGCAGTCACTACAACCACATAACCAATACCTTCTGCTGCAGTCTACAACCACTAACCCATACCTTCTGCTGTAAGTTCACTACAACACTTAACCACTACCCTTCTGCTGCAGTCACTACAACCACTAACACTACCTTCTGCTGTAGTCACTACAACCACTTAACCACTACTTCTGCTGGTAGTCATATACAACCACTAAACCACTACCTTCTTGCTGCAGTCACTGCAACCACTAACCACTACCTTATGCTGCAGTCACTGCAACCTAACCAACTTACCTTCTTCTGCAGTCACTACAACCACTACCACTACCTTAGCTGCAGTTCACTGCAACCACTAACCACTACCTTCTTCCTGCAGTCACTACAAAACCACTAACCACTACCTTATTGCTGGCAGTCACTGCAACCACTAACCACTACCTTCTTCTTGCAGTCACTACAACCACACCACTACCTTCTGCTTAGTACTACAACCCACTTAACCACGACTTCTTGCTGAGTCACAAAACCACTAACCCAACCTTCTGCTGCAGTCACTACAAACCACTAACCACTGACCTTCTGCTTGGCAGTCACTAAAACCACTCACACTACCTTCTGCTTAGTCACTACAACCACCTTATTCCACTACCTTCATGTTGCAGTCATTTACAACCCCACTAACCGATACCTTCTTGCTGCAGTCACTAAAACCACCTCACACTACTTTCTGCTGGTAGTCACTACAACACTAGCCACTTACCGTTCTGTTGCAGTCACTTACATTTAGGTCCACCATAACCACTACCTTCTTCTGCAGTCACTACAGCTCCCCACTTGGCACGTACCCCACGCTATACTGCGGCCTAGGTCACTACAACCACTAACACTACCTTCTGCTGCAGACTACAACCACCAGCTACCTTCTGCTTGCAGTCACTACAACCAGTAACCACTACCTTCGTCTCTGCAGTTCACTACAACCACTAGCCACTACCGTTCTGCTGCAGTCCTACAACCACCTAACCACACCTCCTGCTGCAGTTACTACAACCGCGTAACCACTACATTCTTGCCGCAGTCACTACAACCACTAACCCATACCATTCTGCTGCAGTTACTACAACCACTTAACCACTTGCCCATGTAGTCGACTTAGCAAACCACCTACTAACCACTAAACCTTCCTTTGCTGCAGTCACTAAAACCACTAACCACTACCTTGCTGTTGCAGTCACTACAACCAGTAACCACTACCATTCTGGCTGCAGTCACTACAACCACAACCAACATCTACCCGGTGTGCCTGCGGCTTCTGCAGTCTCGACACGTACATGAACCAGTTATACCATCACTACCTGTTCCCCTAATAAACATAGACAAGATACAACATAACAATACCCATGCGTGAACCACTACCTTTCTGCCTGCAGTCACTACAACCACTAAGCTACTATCTTCTGCTGCAGTCACTAAAACCACGTAACCACAACCTTTCTGCTGGTAGTCACTACCAACCACACCACTACCTTCTGTGGTAGTCACTACAAACCCACAAACCACTACCTTCTGCTGTAGTCACTCCAACCACTAACCACTACCTTCTGCTTAGACAGTCCACTACAACCACTAACCACAACCTTCTGCTGCAGTCACTCAACCACTGACCATCTGCCTTTGCCTGTGCAGTTCACTACAACACTAACCACTACCTTCTTATTGCTACAGTCACTACAAATCAAATCAATCAAATCAAGTTTATTTTTATATAGCCCTTCGTACTCAGCTAATATCTCGAAGTGCGACTGTACAGAAAACTGCACCCTAAAACCCAAACAGTAAGCAATGCAGGTGTAGAAGCACGGCGGCTGGGAAAAACTCCTAGAAAGGCCAAAACCTAGGAAGGAACTAGAGAGGAACCAGGCTATTAGGGGTGGCCAGTCCTCTTCTGGCTTGTGCTGCGGTGGAGATTTATACAGAACATGGCAAGATGTTCAAATGTACATAAAGACCGCATGGTCAACAATATCAGCCGAGTAAATCTCGTTGGCTTTTCATAGCCGATCATTAATAGTATTCTCTTACGCTCCTTGCGCGTCTCTAGAGGTTGAAAACAGGCAGGTCTGGGACAGGTAGCACGTCCGGTGGGACAGGTAGGGTTCCATAGCCGCAGGCCAGAACAGTGAAACTGGAACAGCAGCAAGGCCAGGTGGTGGACTGGACAGCAAGGAGTCATTCATGCCGGTAGTCCTGACCTGAAAGCAGGCGTCCTAGGGCTCAGGTCCTACGAGAGAGAAGAAAAGAAGAGAGAGGAGAGAATTAGAGAGAGCATACTTTAAATTCACACAAAGACACCGGATAAGGACAGGAAGAAGTACTCCCAGATATAACCAAACTGACCCTAGCCCCCCGACACAACTGACTGCAAGCATAAATACTGGAGCTGAGACAGGAAGGGGTCAGAAGACACTGTGGCCCCACCGATGATACCCCCGGACAGGGCCAAACAAGGAAGGATATAACCCCACCCACTTTCCAAAGCCACAAGCCCCCACACCACTAGAGGCGATATCTTCAAGCACCAACTTACATCCTGAGACAAGGCCGAGTATAAAGCCACAAAGATCTTCCACCACAGCACAAACCAAGGGGGCGCCAACCCAGACAGGAAGATCACGCAGTAACTCAAACCCACTCAAAGTGACGGGCACCCCTCCTAGGTACGGCATGAACGAGCACCGTAAGCCAGTGACTCAGCCCCTGTATAGGGTTTAGAGCAGAGAATCCCAGTGGATTGAGAGGGGAACCGGCCAGCAGAGACAGCAAGGGCGGGGTTCGACCACTACAACCATAACCACTACCTTCTGCTTGCAGTCACTACAACACTAACCACTACCTTTTGCTGCAGGTTACTACAACCGCCAACCACTACATTCTGCTGCAGCTCACTACAAACACTAACCACTACCTTCTGCTACAGTTACTACAACCACTAGCTCTACCTTCTGCTGCAGTTACTTACAACCACTAGCTACTACCTTCTGCTGCAGTTAGTACAACCACTAAACACAAGAGAACAAAACAGAGTGGAACATTCTGAACCTAAATGTTTTTGGTAAATGGTAAGCATTTCAAAGGAATGTATTTGTAATATTGTTTGAAGATGGCGTAATAGATGGAAAGAGAAGGGGTCAATAGTCAATTACAACTGAATGCATTCAACTGAAATATGCATTCCGGCATTTAACCAAACCCCTTCTGAATCAGAGAGGTGCGGGGGCTGCCATTATCGACATCCACATCTAATTAAACTGTCAAAGTTTTGTACTTGTCTCTCCATTGCAAGATAAACCGATACAGAACCGTGGCTATTTTTACTTGCTATTACATGTTCGTAAATGCATAAATTTTTCTGCGGCTTAGCATTCTTACATAAGACAGATCTGTACATTCCTATCTGATAATGAGTGAGATCTAGATGATGGGGAGTGAACACCACTGACTGCACAACGATAAGACACACAGCATTCCCATGGTGTTACAGCATACAGACCCCAGACACAACAGAACTAAAAAAATGAACAGAGAGCTGGTAGAAAGTAGGGCAGTGGGGCTGGGTCATATAAGACATGGTTGCTTAAAGGTTTTGAGAAGGAAAGGGGACTGGCCCTCCTGATGAAGAAACAGAACACCAGCGTTCAGAAACAAATGGACATGTGGGATGGGGAGGAACAAAGTGATGTTGCAGGGAGAAGGAGAGGATCGCCAGACTGATAAGAGGACCAGTGGGTTTAGTTTCAAAGGGGGGAAAATGTGTATTTCTTTGTGTTTCCCCCCTGTTTTTATCACAGTCAGGGCAAGTGTGTTTATTTACTTATGTTCTTCAGAGGGCAGATAGGGCGCTCTCTCTGGAGATAGGGAGGGAGTGATTGGAATGACGGAGCGGACTGGAGAAAAGAGTAGAAAAGGGGTATTAAAAAAAGCCTTTAGGAGCTGTGGGAAGACCAGCCAGACAGAATGTTAGGGGGAAATCCTTAGAGGATTTCAGAGGGAATAATGCGAGATATATGTTTTCCCTCTGGTCGATGTTGTAGCTGCTATTACCTCAGTGCTGCAGCCCTCCTTAGAGGGTGATGCGGTGTGTGTGTGCCAGTGTTTGTGGTGTGTGTGTGTGTGTGTTGTGTGTGTTGTGTGTGTGTGTGTGTGTGTGTGTGTGTGTGTGTGGTTGTGTGTGTCTGTGTGTGTGTGTGTGTGGTGTTGTTGTGTGGTGTGTGTTGTGTGTGGTGTGTGTGTGTGTTGTGTTGTGTGTGTTGGACTGTGTCTGTGTCAGGAGACGAGAGGAGGAGAGATACAGTGGGACCGAACAATAATTGACACCCTTAATAAAGAGAGCAATAATGACTGATATAAAATCCAATAATTTAAATACTGAAGCTATATTGTATGCTATAAAAATAACAGACAAGGGCCCCAGGACCAGTTGGAAGCAAATAGCCCCATAACATCAAAATTCCTCCACCATATTTTACAGTTAGGTCTGTGTTTTTATTGTCTGCTCCTGTATTCTGATTTCGCCCCCCTGGCAAAGAGCATCATTCATGTCATCAACAAATCTAAATTGCCTGAAGTTTGCTTTAAAATGCATTGCACAGATTTGGAACGGTGTGTTCGGTCAGATGAGGTGAAAACACAGCTTCTTCAGCCACACACACCAGTGGTGCGGTTTGGCATTGAAATGGAATGCATAAACAGAGAAGAACCCATATACCTACTTGTAAATGGGGTGGATCTTTATGTTATGGGGCGATTTGGTTCCACTGGTCCTTGGGCGTTCTTTGCTAAGTTCAACGGCCATCATGAACTCTACCAAGCTTATCACAAGGAGCTGAAATTTGGCCTCAAGTGAGATCTCCAGCAAGACAATAACCGACAATACACCAATCAAAATGCCAACAAAGAAATAGTATAAGATGGTCACAAAATCTAAAATGTTTACAATGGAATCCAGTCTTCTGGACTTTGAAACCCATTAAAACACGTGGTTTTTGATTTTAAGAGGTGGTCCCATGAAGCAACAACAAAAAGATATCAAGGACCTAGAAAATCTGTATGGAGGATAAGTCTAAGATCCATCCCAATGTGTTCTCCAAAAGCTTCAGTATTTATCCTCGCAAGGTGACTATTGAAAGTATTTAAAACAGGGGTGTCAATAATTTTACCCCTATATATTCGAAAAAATTGTGATTACTTGTTAAACAAAATCTCTTGGAGTATAAAATAATCACATTCTTCCAAATATGTTGTGAGGCATAACAATATAGGCTTAGTATTTAAGTTATTTATTTATACTAGTCATTTTTGCTTTCTTTATCAAGGGGAGTTAATCATTGGACCCTACTGTATGTGTATGATGAGGAACTAGAGCAGGGGTGTCAAACTCATTCCATGATGGGCTAGGGAGCCTTCAGGTTTTGGCTTTTCCTTTCAATTAAGACGACCAGGTGTGGGAGTTGTGACCTTAATTCATCTTCAAGTGAAACAGAGGAATGAAAACCTGCAGACACCCGGCCCTCCGTGGAATGAGTTTGTCTCGGTTGGGTGGTTTATAGACGGACATGTCTCTAGCTCCGCTGATGCACGTCGAAGCGCTGAAGCCCCACAATAACGTGTGTCGCGCTTCTGATGCCTCCTGCTCGCATATTCAGTACTTCGCCCTCTATATCACACCTCTCTGTCGTATCGCGCCGTAGTTCGAATGCGCACGCCTCGGCAATGTCTCACTCAGTGCAAATAGTCTGCGCTACATTACTACAAACTTAGACAGTGGGGTTGATGTTTGTATTACTTCCAACAACAATGCCACCGAGTACACCTCGAAGATAGAGGTAGGAAGCCATCGTGGGAAGCATTGGGTGTCAGAAGGAACAACAATAACCTCAAGCAACTCTAGCAGTCATATCCAAAACAAAGATGGCAGGTGAGAACTCTGGAATAGTGACCAATAGAGAAAAATCACGCAGAGAGGATCACCCCCCTATCCACCATTGACGGGACAGTAGGGAGAGGGTAGAAAGTTCCACTCCTCGAGTGTACACAATCTACGGTGTCAAAAACTGTAATTTTGTCCACCCGCCAAGCAGCGCCTTCCTCTCCTTCAACCCTCTCGGAGGCATAGTGGAAAATTCGCTCGTCACCACTGGAGGAGCACTCAAAGCATAACTTTTTACCAACCGCTATGTGCTACAAACGGTGATATGAGCCATCTCTGTCTCAGGCATGTATCCAAGATCCCAGCGCCCTGCGAGGTTCAAGTCCACAAACTCGACTCCGCCCACTAACCGTAAAGCTACCGCCAGAATGTGCTAGTAGGTCTGTCCACACGATCACCGGGGGCAACTTAGTTCTGCCACTCGTGCCGACACCACCCGATGTCAAAGGAGAGGGCCGATAAATCATCCAAGTATACAACCATAGCGCACCGTAGCCACTGTCGACGATTCACCCGCTATCATCCAGAAGGCGATGGTCTCTCCACAGTGATGATGCAGACTGTAGAGAATGAAAAACGCTTACACTATCTCGAAGGCCGATCCAGAACTGTTAAACAAGCCCGCTAACATTGGAGTGGCTTGCTGTGTGCCCATACATGATGAGACATTTAAATCACTCCCCTTGTAAACCCAAATGCCACTTTAAAAATATAATGTTTACATACTCCATACATTACTATCTCATATGTTGTATAATACTGAACTCTTATACCACCTACTAGCTCTTGCCATCTATATGTAATACATGTATCACTAGCCACTTAAACAACGCCACTTAATAATGTTTACATACCCTACTTTGCTCCATCTCATATCTTTCTCGATACCA
>NC_036875.1:39257178-39279026 GCF_002910315.2 Salvelinus sp. IW2-2015 | reverse complement strand
AGTGGCCTACAAAGCTCATCACTTAAGCTAAGGGACCCCTGGACTAAACACTCCCTCTGCAACTGCGATCCTGGACTTCCTGACGGGCCGCCCCCAGGTGGTAAGGGTAGGCAAACAACAACTCTGTCACGCTGATCCTCAACATGGGGCCCTCAGGGATGCATGCATAGTTTCCCTGTTCTGTGCTTGCTGGTTCACCCAAGAATGCGAGGCCCAAGCACGACTTCAACACCATCAGTAAAAGTTTTGCTGGACGACAACAACAGTGTTAGGCTGATCACCCGACAACAATGAGACAGCCTATTAGGGAGGAGGGTCAGAGGGAACCTGGCAGTGTAGGTGCCAGGACAAATAACCTCTTCCGTCAATGTGAGGAGAGAAAGACAAAAGTAGCAGGATCGTAGACTACAGGCTGCCGGAAACAGGGCCCCCATTAACAAACGACGGACTGAAGTGAAGCGGTCGTCGAGAGTTATGTTCCATGGTTGTCCACATCCGACAACAAAACTATCATGGTCCAACACACCAAGACATTTGTGAAGAGGGCACGACAAAGCCTATTCCCCCTCAGGGAGACTGAAAAGATTTGGCATCGGTCCACAGATTCCTCAAAAAGTTCTACAAGCTGCACCATCGAGAGCATCCTGGCCGGTTGCATCACCGCCTGGTATGGCAACTGCTCGGCATCTGAACTGTAAGGCCTTACAGAGGTAGTGGCGTACGGCCCAGTACATCCACTGGGTCCAAGCTTCCTGACATGCAGGGACCAACATACTAGGGGTGTCAGAGGAAGGCCCAAAAAATTTACTGGTTTTCTCTGCTACCGCTTGGCAAGTGGTACCGGAGGGGCCAAGTCTAGGTCCAAAAGCTCCTTACTTCTTTGATATTAGGGGGCAGCATTTCACTTTGGAATGAATTGCATTGCCCATAGTTGAACTGCCTCCACCTCTTCCAGATTACTAATATATGCATATATTATTTACCATTTGGATATAAAACACTTGGAAGTTTCTAAAACTGTTTGAATGATGTCTTGTGGAGTAATAACAAACTCATATGGCAGGCAAAAAAACCTGAGGAAAAAAAATTCCAAACAGGGAAGTGAGAATTCTTTGAGGTCTGGTCATTGTTAAACTCATCGCCTATTCAATTCCCTGTAATATATGGATCTGTTTGCCTTCCTACGCCTTCCACTAGATGTCAACAGTCTGTAGAACACTGAAATGAAAGCCTATACTGTGATTGGGACCGGATGGGAGGTGTTTGAGTCAGTGGTCTGGCAGATTTGCCAGTCTTGGTCACGGGCATTCCTCATGATTCGCCATGCGTTCCATTACTTATAGGACTTGAAAAGAATTCTCTCGGTTTGGAACCTTATTGGATATAAAATGATAACAAACCATCCTGAAGATTGCATCTCTACTAAGTTTTGACCAGTTTATTCGACTGGTAATATAACTTTTTTGAAGTTTTCGTCCGACGTTTGCCTGCGCGAGCGTTTGGAACACATGTACTACACATGCCTAGAAAAGTAGCTAATTTGGACATACGTAATGGACATTATCGAAACAAAACAACGATTTATTGTGGAAACTAGGATTCCTGGCACTGCATTCTTGATGAACATAATCAAAGGTAAGGGAATATTATGATGTAATTTTCGTATTTGCTTTTTGACTCCAACATGCGGAGAATGTTGTTAAAATCTGGAGCGCCGCTCAGATTATTGCATGGTGTGCTTTTTACGTAAAAAATTTTTTTTTTAATCTGACACCAGCGTTGCAATTAAGAACAAGTGTATCTTTAATTCTGTTTTTAAAAAATATGTATCTTCATCAAAGTTTATGATTAATATTCTGTTATTGACGTGGCTCCTGCAATTACTCCGGATATTTGGAGGCATTTCTGAACATGGGCCGCCAATGTAATACCGAATTTGTGGATATAAATATGCAAAGCTATATAGTTCGAACAAAACATAAATTATTGTGTAACCATGATTTCTCCATAGATTGAGCTAGTCATCCTGATGAGATCTATCAGAAATGTATGTACGTTTACACTTCCTTTAAACATCTGTCAATTAAAGGCTACAACATAACACGCATAATACACGTCATTAAGTTTACGTTACAAACCATTACACAGTATCAGGTAATTCCCCATTCGTTGTTTAATTTATCATTTTATAATCTTCGATACCATCTACTGCATCTTGCCTATGCCGTTCTGTACCATCACTCATTCATATATCTTTATGTACATATTCTTCATCCCTTTACACTGGTGTGTATAAGGTAGCTGTTGTGAAATTGTTAGGTTAGATTACTCGTTGGTTATTACTGCATTGTCGGAACTAGAAGCACAAGCATTTTGCTACACTCGCATTAACATCTGCTAACCATGTGTATGTGACAAATAAAATGTGATTTGATTTGATATATACTGTACTTATTCATGTCACCACACTAGAACTTATTGATTACTTGACATATATAAGGAATGTATGTGTTGGGGTCAATGGAGGGTGGATAACAACTAGGTGTGTGGAAAGTTACAGAGTGAGACAAGGGGGAGTGCAGGAAGTTTACATTCTGTCAAAACATGTTATTGTAAAATCTCATGGCTCCTAAGGAGAGAGGCAAATGGCAACAGTCAGGTTTCAGTCACTGATAAGATTAGGGAGAAGTGAGGAATTTTGCCCGAGGTCAGGTCAGATGAAGTGAGAAGGAACAGTGGTATCCCACATGCATACACATCCACGCCCKAAAAATGTTTCTAGCATGAGGCAGGGCCATGACTACACCAGCGAGAGGAACCAATTAAGTTCCTGACTAGCAACAGAGATGCATTGGCTGTCTAGATGTGCAAGGAGTTAACGTCACCTAGTAGGAGGGTATAAATATACTGTATGTGCTTCTGTAAACATGTCTATGTATTTGCAGCTGTATGACCCAGTGGGTGAATAAACTTGGTTTGAGATTTTCCTAGTCATACGTTTGAGTTTTTAATCTGTTTGTTCAGAACCTAACAGAGTTCAGGTTAGGGTTAAAATCAGTTTGTATGACTTTGTGGCTGTGCCAGCTAGTGACTACCATGCAGAGCTGCCTCCAGTACATGAGTCATCCAAGTAAATGCCAACCTGCATTATGTGAAGGCATGAGGTTTGAACCTACGCACAGTTTGTTCAGAGCTATTTTTTTTTTTAAACACAGCTTATGACTGCACCATAAACACTGGTTTTGTTTACTTCACAGGTCAAAAGAAAACTCAGCTTTAGGTAGGTCACTGACTGTCTATAAAAAGGAAACGTTTGAGATCCAGTGGTTTAGTGAACACTTTAATGGGCCAAAGGTTGGTGGGAGTCAGGGAGGTCCCATTGGTTAAAYGTCTGAGTGCAGCTCTCCATCAGCGACGTGTCACACACAAAGAGGTCCTCCGCACCAAAGAGTAAACCCAGCAGTGTGTTCCCGCAGTCTCAACAGAGAAAAACATCACTTAAAATGAGTACATCCCATAAGGAGCTTTCAAGGGACCTCTCTACTCAAACAAGGCGCCSTGCATGTGCTACATGGCCAAGGTTAAAACAGCACAGTGGACACAAAGATATGTTTCCGTTGGTACACAATGGAATACAATAAATTCCCCATTAGCCAKAGAAGAAAGAGTGGTACAGACAGCATACTCTTTGAATAGCTGTTCTTTTTTTAAAGGCCTATCTTTAAAGGAACACAGAATATGCCAGCAGTATGATAAACACATTTATTATATTCCTTTCTTGTGAAAGGATTATTTTTTTTTTTTTATTGTTGTAGAGATTGCAAACTACTCTCACCTTATGTCTGACTATAGTGCAGAATACTGTACTGTATATCAGGGTCACCTGGTCAATGATAATAGGCTTCTCTCCATTCCTTCACTCTGGTCCTGAACGTGGTGCCGAGTGAACCTAGTTTGAGGCTGAATGTGAGCTCCCCGAGTGAACCTGGTCTCTGATGGGCCTTGAATGTCGATCCCCGAGTTTGAAAGTGGGTCTCTGATCGGCTGAAGTGTGATCCCGAGTGAACACTGGTCCTGAATGGTCTGAAATGTGATCCCCTGGAGTGAACCTGGTCCTCTGATGGCTGAATGGTGATCCCAGAGTGAACCTGGTCTCTGATGGCTGAATGTGATCCGAGTGAACCTGGTTCTGCTAGATGGCTGAATGTGATCCGAGTGAACGCTGGTCTCTGAATGGCTGAATGTGATCCGAGTGAACCTGGTCTCTGATGGCTGAATGTGATCCGAGTGAACTGGTTCTGATGGCTGAATGTGATCCGAGTGACTGGTCTCTGATGGCTGAATGTGATCCCGAGTGAACCTGGTCTCTGATGGACTGAATGTGATCTCGAGTGACTACTCTGGTCTCTTGATGGTGCTGAATAGTGATCCGAGTGAACCTGGTTCTCTGATGGCTGATATGTGATCACGAGTGAACCTGGTCTCTGATGGCTGAATGTGATCCACGAGTGAACTGGTCTCTGATGGCTGAATGTGATCCGAGTGAACCTGGTCTTGAGTGGCTGAATGTAGATCCCGAGTGAACCTGTCTCTGGATGGCTTGAATGGAGTGATCAGGTCGAGTGAACCTGGGTCTCTGATGGGCTGAATGTGATCCCGTGCAGGTCGAGTATGGTCCCTGTGGTCTCTGTGGAGTGTGGAGCCTCATCTGTTCCTTGATCGCTGAAAGTGGATCACGAGTACCTGTGGTCTCTTGATGGCTGAATGTGATCCTGAGTGAATCTGGTCTCTGATGCTGAATGTGATCCTGAGTGAATCTGGTCTCTGATGCTGAATGTGATCCGAGTGAACCTGGTCTCTGATGCTGAGGGGACGTTATTTCCTGCTAATATCCTGGCATCAAAGTGTGCCTCTGGCAGTTATCTAGTATTAAGAGGGCTGTGATGGTGAAATGAAGAGATGTGTCCCAATGCAACCTCACATCAGCACTAGCCCAACCCCTGTCCACTCAGTTGGTTATCAGAGCTGTCAGGGTGCAGAACAGGGCTCCACTGCTTCRTGCTTCCCCCAGACACAGCACATTTCACACATGCATGCAAGCATCTGCTTGTCCTCACATTGTCATGTAAGTGAATAAAAAATATATATATATTGAATGTCATTGCAGTGATTAGCATACTGGTAAGAGTGAGTCAGATCCTGAACAATAACGTTCACAGACGTTGTCCATGTCTGGGGAATAGGCTATACTTGCATGTTTCTTCAAAAGGCACAAACTAAAGGTGAGTGGGGGGGCATACAGATTTCTCATTGTAACACTGTAAACAGGGTTAGGAAGTTACTTTCTAAATGTAATCAGTTACTAGTTACCTGTTACTAGTGGATTACCCACACTCAGTAACGTAATCTAGTTATTTTACATGACTTTCCCCTCAGAATAAGATAAATGAATATTACCAATTGAATGACATCTATTGSAGGACAAATCCATGTTAGAGTTTACATAGCTTGCCATAAATGGATGTTGCAATTTACTTTAGATTATGGGTTATGTAGGCTTCTTCTAACCCATTGCCTTCTACTTCAATATAGATAATAATATGATTAGGCTATATCTTTATATTAAAAACCAAAAGTCTGACAGATTTCAGTCATTCATATTCATTTTATACCCCTACTTCTTCAAGAATAGGACTTTGAAATATGGAAATATAGATTAGCCAAATTGTTTTACCTGATCATAACCCCAAAATGAAGGACTTATTAGCCTCTCTGTAGTTTATGATTTAGTTTTCACGGAGGACTGATTGGGCTCATTGCTTCGAGTTGACGAAGAAATGCTACTCTCATGGAATGGAATGCTTTGAGCACTACTGGAAAATACTACATGCATGTGAAAAATGTATGCCATATATGTTGCATTTTCTATATGCCTATTGTTTATGTTTTTGTCGGTGACACGTTGATCTCTTGATCATTTACAGATGTTTAAGTCAAAAGTGTGCAGTTGAGCATCCATTAGGCTATGAATTACTTAGACATTATATTGATCAGCACACAATTGACTGCGCAATAAAAGCCCTCTCTGTGTCTTTAATAAAAACTTGTTTTGACAGTATGAAGCACAATACCATGGAGAGAGTTAAGGAGAACTCCTCAAACTTGAGCGACCACTGGGATCAGCGCGACTATGCAGCGCTGTTGCAAGATCTATTTTTCACTGACTGTCCACTGGTCGCAAAAACATTGATCGATGGCAGCTTAACTTCCTTAATTCAACCATTATTGGGTTAAAATACACTATACATTTGTGACAGCCACTCCTCAAATGTTATGTAGGCACAATCTAGTTAAAGGTGCACATGTTCGCAATAGATCAATAAAGACGAGAGCAGCGGTGTGATTCACATCATGAGAAGAGCACACGGTGTGATTCACATCATTGAGAGCAGCATCGTGCGTCACAATGAGTAAGCACTGTTTTCACATCAATTGAGAGAGTCAGCAGCGTGTGATTTCACATGTGCAAGTTAAGAAGGCAAGACTAGCTGTGATTGATCATTAGTCAATAGAGAGAGCCACGCAGCTGCATCTTACATAATTGATGAGAGCCAGCGGTGTGATTGAACTACATTCCTATGATATGCGCTAGCAGTGGACTTTCACATTCTACATGCGAGAGCCTTGCGCTGGGCACATTCAGAGAGGCAGGAGCGGTGTGTGATTCACATCAATGAGAGAGCAGCAGCGGTGTGATTCACATCAATGAGAGAGCGCAGTGTGACTCACATCGTGAGAGAGCAGCAGACTGTTGATTACACATCGCAATTGAGGGAGCTCACGTGTGATTCAATTTCAGATGAGAGAGACGCAAGTTGTGTTACATCATGAAGATGAGCAGCAGCTTGCATTCACATCAATGGGAGTGAGCAGGCAGTTGACTCATCATGATGAGCGACGCTCGCATGATCGAGTTCCTCACATCGTGATGCATGTCTGCAGCGGGTGTCACATTTCAACTGAGAGAGCACTCTCGGGTGGATTACAACAATTTCGGTGTAGTCTAGTGTCTCTTTCTCAATGAGAGAGCAGCAGTGTGATTCACATCAATGAGAGAGCAGCGGTGTGATTCACATCAATGAGAGAGCAGCAGTGTGATTCACATCAATGAGAGAGCAGCAGCAGTGTGATTCACATCAATGAGAGAGCAGCAGCGGTGTTTCACATCAATGTAGACCTCAATAAGTGGGCTCCTGAGTGGCACAGTGGTCTAAGACACTGCATCTCAGTGCAAGAGGTGTAACTGCAGTACCTTGTTCAAATCCCATCACATCTGGCCGTGTCTGGCAGAGTCCCATAGGGCGGCCACAATTGACCCAGRGTCGTCTGAGTTTGGCCGGGCTAGGCCGTCATTGTAAATAAGAATTTGTTCTTAACTGACTTGTCTAGTTAAATAAAGGATAAATAAAGCCTACACTACTTCTGTCATCCTTACCTCCAAGCATGTATTGGATATATAGGCTAATCTTTGGATGCCGACAGCAGTCGCACCATTGGAAGACATGGACTGTAGCCTGCAAAAGCCTATTCCTGCTCTTTTACCYCAATCCATCAAACACATRTGGTGCCATCACAGCGGTCTCTGGCTTGTGGTCAGGCTCGCTCAGGCYGAACAAACTATAACTTGCGCTTTTTTTCAATAAGACATTTAAARGTGTTAACCCTCGCAAGGCTGCCGGCCCAGACGGCATCCCTAGCAGCGTCCTCAGAGSATGCGCAGACTAGCTGGCTGGAGTGTTTACGGACATATTCAATCTCTCCCTATCCCAGTCTGCTGTCCCCACATGCTTCAAGGCGGCCACCATTGTTCCTGTACCCAAGAAGGCAACTAAATGACTATCGCCCCGTAGCACTCACTTCTGTCATCATGAAGTGCTTTGAGAGACTAGTCAAGGACCATATCACCTCCACCCTACCTGTCACCCTAGACCCACTTGAATTTGCTTATCGCCCCAATAGGTCCACAGACGATGCAATCGCCATCACACTGCACACTGCCCTATCCCATCTGGACAAGAGGAATACCTATGTACGAATGTTGTTCATTGACTATAGCTCAGCATTCAACTTCCAAGCTCATCATTAAGCTTGAGGCCCTGGGTCTCAACCCCGCCCTGTGCAATTGAGCCCTGGACTTCCTGATGGGCTGCCCCCAGGTGGTGAAGGTAGGAAACAACACCTCCACTCCGCTGATCCTCAACACTGAGGCCCCACAAGGGTGCGTGCTCAGCCCCCTCCTGTACTCCCCGTTCACCCATGACTGCGTGGCCATGCATGACTCCAACTCAGTCAGCAAGTTTGCAGACGACAACAGTAGTAGATTTGATTACCACAACAACGAGACAGCCTACAGGGAGGAGGTGAAGGCACTTGGAGTGTGGTGTCAACAAAACAACCTCTAACTCAACGTCAACAAAACAAAGGAGATGATCATGGACTTCAGGAAACAGCAGAGGGAGCACCCCCCTATCCACATRAACGGGTCAGCAGTGGAGAAGGTGGAAACTTAAGTTCCTCAGGGTACACATCACAGACAAACTGAAAAGGTCCATCCACATACAGTGGGGTGAAGAAGGCGCAACAGCACCTCTTCAACCTCAGGAGGCTGAATAAATTTGGTTTGTCAACCAAAACCCTCAAACCTTTACAGATGCAAAATTGAGAACATCCTGTCGCGCTGTATCACCGCCTGGTACGGCAACTGCACCGCCCACATCCGCAAGGCTCTCCAGAGGGTAGTGAGGTCTGCACAACGCATCGCCGGGGGCAAACTACCTGCCCTCCAGGACACCTACACCACCCGATGTCACAGGAAGGCCATAAAGATCATCAAGGACATCAACCACCCGAGCCACTGCTTGTTCACCCCGCTACCATCCAGAAGGCGAGGTCAGTACAGGTGAATCAAAGCTGGGACCAAGAGACTGAAAAACAGCTTCTATCTCAAGGCCATCAGACTGTTAAACAGCCATCACTAACACAGAGAGGCTGCTGCCTACATACAGACTTGAAATCATTGGCCACTTTAATAAATGGATCACTAAATCACTTTAAAAATGTTTACATATCTTGCATCTCATATGTATATACTGTATTTTATACCATCTATTGCATCTTGCCTATGCCGCTCTGTCAATGTTCATCCATAAATGTATATGTATTTATTCTTATTTCATTCCTTTACTTAGATTTGTGTGTATTAGGTAGTTGTTGTGGAATTGTTAGATTATATGTTAGATATTGCTGCACTGTCGGAACTAGAAACACAAGCATTTTGCTACACACGCAACATCTGCTAACCATGTGTATGTGACCAATAAKATTTGATTTGATGTGAATGTCATTGGGAATACAGAAAGTTGTCAATGTATTTTTTTCAGAAACACCGTTTCAGAATTTAAAAGTAATCCTAGAAGTAATCCAGTTTTTCAAAAGTATTTGTAATCTGATTACAATATTTTAGCTGGTAACAGATTACAGTTACAGTAAGTGACTCCTAATCTGTGACTGGATCTTCTATTTCTGAGGCTTCGTATTCGTGAGTTCGCCAATTCTCGCAGTATCTGGGGGGAATTTGCGACTTCACTCATTTTCTCATGTCGAAACCTGACAACATACATGGCTAGTTAAATCAGAGTTAAATGCCCCKAAAAATTAATGGATTACATGTAATCCCTTACTCCCCAACCCTGACTGTAAATGTGCAAATGCAGTAGTGAAGTAATGAGGGGGGCTTATGCATGCATTCAGTGTTTCATCAACAGCTAGATGAGCTGCCTTCATGAGTTGCAATACTTCCTGTCACTCCAGTGTCTGTAATCAAGCAGTGTCAGTCAGATCACCTCTCCCATTATCTGTGCTGATGAATCCTTTCCCAGGGCCTAATACAGGAAGACATTCATATTCCACACACTCCCCCACTAAAGGTCTTCTCGTCTTGACTRTGCATACTCAATGCCAGGTAGTAAGAAAGCTTCTTACTGGCACTTAGACATGAATTTACTCATGGATTGATTCTGATTCTAACTGTGCTATGATTTTAGTGTTCAGAAGATCACAGGTCAGCCATGACAGAAGCACAGACACCCGTACATATTAGTCTAGATAATCATCCTGTAATCTACARGAAGACCTTTGTGCAATGTTCTTAAAAACAGTCAGCTAAAAAGGACAGAAAATTATACTGCTAAATCAAGTCATGGCAAGTCACTGTGTAAATCTCATTTTATTCTTCACGTGCTTCGTAAACACGGTGTAGACTAACAGTGAAAGGCCCTTCCCAACAGAACAGAGAGAAAGAAAATAGAGAAATATTAAAAAAGTAAAAGTCATAAAAAATACACAATGAGTAACTGAATGAATGAATAACTTGGCTATATACACGGGGTACCAGTACCGAGTCTATGTGCAGGGGGAAGAGGTAATTGAGGTAGATACAGTGCCTTCAGAAAGTATTCATARCKCTTGACTTATTCCACATTTAGTTAAACTACAGCCTTATTCTAAAATGGATTAAATAAAACAACATCTTCATCAAGCTACACACAATACCCCATAATGACAAAGCAAAAACAGGTTTTAGAAATGTTTGCAAATGTATTGAAATAAAAAACAGATATACCTTATTTACATAAGTATACAGACCCTTTGCTATGAGACTCGAAATTGAGCTCAGGTGCATCCTGTTTCCACTGATCATCCTTMAGATGTTTATACAACTTSATGGGAATCCACCGGTGGTAAATTCAATTGATTGGACATGATTTGGATAATCACACACCTGTCTATACAAAGGAATTGTCCGTAGAGCTGAGACAGGACTCTGTCAGGGCAGAGAACTGGGAAAGTACCAAAACATTTCTGCAGCATTGAAGGTCCCCAATAACAGTGGCCTCCATCATTCTTAAATAGAAGAAGTTTGGAACCACCAAGACTCTTCCTWGAGCTGGCCCACCGGGCCAAACTGAYCAATTGGGGGAGAAGGGCCTTGGTCAGGGAGATGCGCAAGAACCCGATGGTCACTCTGACAGAGCTCTAGAGTTTCTCTGTGGAGATGGGATTACCTTCCAGAAGGACAACCATCTCTGCAGCACTCCACCAATCAGGCCTTTACGGTTAAGTAGCCAAACAGAAGCCACTCCTCAGTAAAAGGCACATAACAGACCACTTAGAGTTTGCCAAAAAGGACCTAAAGACTCTCAGACCATGAGAAACAAGATTCTCTGGTCTGGTGAAACCAAGATTGAACTCGTTGGCCTGAATGCCAAGCGTCACTTCTGGAGGAAACCAGGCACCATCCCCACGGTGAAGTATGGTGGTGGCAGCATCATGCTTTGGGGATGTTTTTCAGCGGCAGGGACTGGGAGACTAGTCAGGATCGGGGGAACGGAGCTAAGTACAGAGAGATCTTTGATGAAAACCTGCCCCAGAGCGCTCAGGACCTCAGCACACAGCCAAGACAACACAGGAGTGTCTTCGGTACAWGTTTCTGAATGTCCTTGAGTAGCCCAGCCAGAGCCAGGACTTGAACCCGATCAAACATCTCTGGAGAGATCTGAAAATAGCAGTAAAGCGACGCTCCCCATCCAACCTGACAGAGCTTGAGAGGATCTGCAGAGAAGAATGGGAGAAACTCCTCAAATAGTCCAAGACTTCCAGATCTACCCTAGAAGAGCCTCAGGTTGAGCCATTTAGTTCATTTTTTGTATTTTCAAAACATTGCAAAATGTATAAAACCTGTTTTGCTTTGCAGTAGGGGCATTGTATCTAGACGGATCAGAAAAAAAATTATTTAATACATTTTAGAATAAGGCTGTAATGTAACAAGGAATCTGAATACTTTCCAAATGCACATATAACGAGGAAGAGTGACTAGGCAACAGGATAGATAAACAGTAGCAGCAGCYGATGTGATGAGTCAAAAAAAGCTAGTGCAAAAAGTTAGTGCAGATAGTTAAATAGTTAACAAACAGCTACCAGGACTAACTATTTAACAGTCTTATGGGTTGGGSGTAGAAGCCATTCAGGGTCCTGTTGGTTCCAGACTTGGTGCATCGGTACTGCTTGCCGTGCGGGAGCAGAGAGAGTCAGTCTATGACTTGGGTGGCTGGAGTCTTAGACAATTTTTCGTCCCTTCCTCTGACACCGCCTGGTATAGAGTTCCTGGATGGCAGGGAGCTTGGCCCCAGTGATGTACTGGGCCATACACACTACCCTCTGTACCGCCTTGCAGTCAGATGCCAAGCAGTTGCCATAACAAGCGATGGTGCAGCCAGTCAAGATGTTCTCAGAAGTTTTTGAGGCCRATGACAAATCTCTCAGCCTCCTGAGGGGGAAGAGGCGCTGACWTYCCCTCTTTACGACTGTGTTGGTGTATATGTAGCATGATAGAACCAACATGATGTGGACACAGAGGAACTTGAAGCTCGCAACCTGTTCCACAACAGCCCCTTTAAATGTGGATGGGGGCATGCTCAGCCCTCCATTTCCTGTAGTCCACAATCAGCTCCTTTGTCTAGTTGACGTTGAGGGAGAGGTTATTGTCCTGGCACCACACGGCCAGGTCTCTGACCTCCTCCCTATAGGCTTTCKTCGTCGTCGGTGTTGTGTCGTCAGCAAACTTAATGATATTGTTGGAGTTGCGTGGGTGAACAGGGAYTACAGGAAGGGACTAAGCACGGACCCTTGTGGGGCTCATGTCTTGAGTGTCAGCYTGGCAGAGGTGTTGTTGCCTACCCTCACCACCTGGYGGGTTGGCCCGTCAGGAAGTCCAGGATTCAGTTGCAGAGMGSGGTGTTCAGTCCCAGGGTCCTTAGCTTAGTGATGAGCTTGGAGGGCACAATGGTGTTCAACGCTGAGCTGTAGTCAATGAACAGCATTCTCACATAAGCGTTCCTCTTCTCCAGGTGGGAGAGGGTACTGTGGAGTGCAGTATGGGGCGGTATGCAAATTTGAGTTGGGTCCAGGGTGCCTGGGATGATGGTGTTGGTCTGTGCCTTGACCAGCCTTTCAAAGCATTTCATGTTACAAATGTGAGTGCTATGGGGCAATAGTCATTTAGACAGGTTACCTTGGCGTTCTTGGGCACAGCGACTACGGTGGTCTGCTTGAAACATGTAGGTATTACAGACTGGGTCAGGTTGAGGTTGAAAATGTCAGTGAAGACACTTGCCAGCTGGTAAGCGCATGCTCTGAGGTTTTGTGAATATTAACCTGTTTAAAAAGGTCTTACATCGGCTACGTAGAGCATGATCAGACAGTCGTCCGGAACATATGGTGCTCTCATGCATGGTTCACTGTTGCTTGCCTCAAAGCGAGCATGGAAGGGATTTAGCTCATCTGGTAGCCTTGCGTCACTGGACCGCTCGTGGCTGGGTTTCCCTTTGTAATCCGTGATAGTTTGCAAGCCCTGACARGTCCAAAGAGCATCAGAGCCGACATAGTAGGATTTGATCTTAGTACTTGACYCTTCGTCTGTTTGATGGCTKGTCGGAGGTCGTAGCGMGATTTCTTATAAGAGTCAGTATTAGTGTCCCACTCCTGGAAAGAGGCAGCTCTAGCCTTTAGCTCAGTGCGAATGTTATCTGTAATCCATGGCTTTCAGTTGGGATATGTAGAGTACGTACGGTCACTATGGGGACGACGTCGTCGATGCACTTATTAATGAACCTGGCGACTGATGTGATATACTCCTCAATGCCATCGGATGAATCCCAGAACATATTCCAGCCGGAGTTAGTGKAACAGTCCTGTAMTTTAGCATCCGCTTCATAGSACCACTTCTATATTGAGCGCATCACTGGTACTTCCTGTTTGAGTTTTTGCTTYTAAGCAGGAATCAGGAGGATAGAGTTATGGTCAGATTTGCCAAATGAAGGGTGAGGGAGCGCTTTGTATTTTCTTTTTTGTTTCTGTGTGGGGAGAAAAGGTGATCTAGAGTTTTGTCTCCTCATGCTGGTAGAAGCAAAACCGATTTCAGTTTCCCTGCATTAAAATCATCGATCACCACCTCTGGATGAGCATTTTCCTGTTTGCGCTCAGTGAGCTGTATAGGYCCATAAGCAGCCTTGGTGCCAGCATCGGTTTGTGGTGGTAAATAGACAGCTACGAAGAATATAGATGAAAACTCTCTTGGTAAATAGTATGGTCTACAGCTTATCATGAGGTATTCTAACTCAGTCGAGCAGAACCTCAAGACCTCCTTAATATTTGTATTTCTAACTCAGTCGACGCAAGAAACCTCAAGACCTCCTTAATAATTAGAAATTGACCACACACCTTCCCCCTTGAGCTTACCCAATGCTGCATCGATCATGTAGATGCATAGAAAAAAACTGCGAGATGTACATTACCCAATCAAGTTTTTCTTACATTGTAGAAAATAGTTGAAGACATCAAACATTAAATAAACATATTGAATCATATAGTAACCAAAAACTGTTACACAAAATCAAAATCTATTTATATTTGAGATTCTTCAAAGAAGCCACCCTTTGCCTTGATGACATTTTGACTCTCTCTAGGCATTCTCTCAACCAGCTTCATTGAGGTAGTCACCTGGAATGCATTTTAATTAACAGGTGTGCTTGTTAAAAGTTAATTTGTGGATTTATTTACTTCTTTATGCTTTGAGCCAATCAGTTGTCTTGCGGACAGGTAGAGGGGTGATATACAGAAATAACCCTAATTTGTAAAGACCAAGTTCCATATTATGCAGAACAGCCAAATAAGCAAGGAGAAACAACAGTCCTCATTACTTTAAACACGAAGGTCAAACAATCCGGAAATTACATAAGTAATGAACATTTTTTAAGTGCAGTCGCAAAAAACCACTCAAGCGCTATGATGAAAATGGCTCTCTAGAGAGACCCTCCCAGGGAAAGGAATACCAATATTTACCCTGCTTGCTGTAGAGGATAAGTTCATTAGAGTAACCAGCCTCAGAAATTGCGCCCAAATATACAATCATATTTATTGGTCACGTCGGAGCAGACGCTCTACTAGCCCGGCATGCTAACTTTTTTTTAAACGCATGTCTCCCGCTTGGCTAGCGTTAGGTAACGGACTACCTAGGGCTTCCCTGTTTATCTATGCTCTTCACTATGATCACTTGGCTACATAGCTTGCCTGCTGACTCATATAAACACGGTACTCCATTTTGTTTCTGTCAGCCCCAGCCTAGAACTCAGGCCCTGTGTGTAGCTCACTGACCCTCTCTGCCCATTCATCGCCATTTTACCGTTGTTGTTGTCTAGCTGATTAGCGTTGTGTTTTACCTGTTGTTGTCTTAGCTAGCTCTCCCAATCAACACCTGTGATTGCTTTATGCCTCGCTTTATGCTCTCTCTAATGTCAATATGCCTTGTATACTGTTGTTTAGGATAGTTATCATTGTTTTAGTTCACTGCGGAGCCCCTAGTCCCACTCAACATGCCTCAGATACCTCTTTTGAACACTTCCCACACATGCGGTGACTCACCCAGCATAACTAGGCGTCCAGAGATGTAACCTCTCTTATCGTCACTCAATGCCTAGGTTTACCTCCACTGTTACCAGCACCCTACCATACCCTTGTCTGTACATATTCCCTTAATCTATCCTACCACACCAGAAATATGCTCCTTTTATCTCTGTCCCCAATGCACTAGACGACCAGTTTGATAGCCTTTAGCTGTACCCTCATCCTACTCCTCCTCTGTTCCTCGGGTGAGTGGAGGTTAACCCAGCCCTGCGTGTCCAAGGCACTCTCATTTGTTGACTTATGTAACCATAAAGCCTTGGTTTCATGCATGTTAACATCGGAGCCTCCTCACCAAGTTGTTTTACTCACTGCCCTAGCACACTCCACTAACCCTGATGTCCTTGCCATGTCTAAATCCTGGCTGAGGAAAGCCACCAAAAATTCTGAGATTTACATCCCCAACTACAACATTTTCTGTCAAGATAGAACTGCCGAGAAGGAGTTGCAATCTACTGCAGAGATAGCCTGCAAAGTTCGTGAATACTTTCCAGGTCTATGCCCAAACAGTTCGAGCTTCTAATTTTAAAAATGAATCTCTACAGAAATAGGTCTCTCACTCTCGCCGCCTGTTAAGACCCCCTCAGCTCCCAGCTGTGCCCTGGACACCATATGAGAATTGATTGCCCCCTATCTATCTTCAGAGTGCGTTCTGTTAGGTGACGTAAACTGGGATATGCTTAACACCCCGGCAGTCCTACAATCTAAGCCAGATGCCACAAATGATCAAGAAACCCAACAGGTAAACCTAAATCCGTAAACATGGGCACCTCTCATAGACATTATCCTGAAACTTGCCCTCCAAATACACATCTGCTGTTTTCAATCAGGATCTCAGCGACACTGCCTCATTGCCTGTATCCGCAATGGGTCTGCGGTCAAACGACCACCCCTCATCACTGTCAAACGCTCCCTAAAACACTTTTGCAAAGCAGGCTTTCTGATCAACCTGGCCCGGGAATCCTGGAAGGATATTGACCTCATCCCGTCAGTAGAAGCAACCTGGTCGTTCTTTAAAAGTAATTTCCTCACCATCTTAAATAAGCTATGCCCCTTTCAAAAAATGTAGAATTAAGAACAGATATAGCCCTTGGTTAACTCCAGACCTGACTGCCCTCGACCAGCACAAAAAACATCCTGTGGCGGGACTGCACTAGCATCGAATAGTCCCCGCAATATGCAACTTTTCAGGGAAGTCAGGAACCAATACACGCAGTCAGTTTGAAAAGCTAGCCTTTGCTTTCCTAACAGAAATGTGCATGCTGTAGCTCTAACTCCAAAATGTTTTGGGACACTGTAAAGTCCATGGAGAATAAGAGCACCTCCTCCCAACTGCCCACTGCACTGGGGCTAGGAAACGCTTGGCACCACCGATAAATCCACGATAATCAAGAATTTTAATAAGCATCTCTCTCCGCTGGCCATGCTTCCTCCTGGCTACCCCAACCCTGGCCAACAGCTCCGCACCGCCCGCAGCTACTTGCCCAAGCCTCCCCAGCTTCTCCTTCACACAAATCCAGATAGCAGATGTTCTGAAAGAGCTGCAAAAACTGGAGCGCAACAAATCAGCTGGGCTAGACAATCTGGACCCTCTCTTTCTAAAATTATCCCCCACCATTGTTGCAACCCCTATTACCTGTTCAACCTCTCTTTCGCATCGTCCGAGATCCCTCAAGATTGGAAAGCTGCCGCGGTCATCCCCCTCTTCAAAGGGGTGGACACTCTAGACCAAACTGTTATAGACCTATATCCATCCTTCCCTGCATTTCTAAAGTCTTCAAAAGCCAAGTTAACAAACAGATCACTGACCATTTCGAATCCCACTGTACCTCTCAGCTGTGCAATCCGGTTTCTGAACAGGTCATGGATGCACCTCAGCCACACCAAGGTACAAACGATAATCATAAACCGCCATCGATAAAAGACAGAACCAGAGAAGGTACTAGTTGGCACATCCGTAGTGTGCAATCGATCTGGACCAGCTGCTCTAGTTCGACTCTGTACATCACACGTAATTCATAATCGGCAGAGCTCAACTAAGCATTGGCTGTCTCAAATAGAACATTGCCTCGACTCGTGCTTCACTAACTACTCTCAAGATATGGGAAGTGCCACTGATCTGATACATAAATAGTGGATGAAGTGCATGTGTCTGCGACTCTACGGCAACTGTCGCTATGGTGGTACCACACGGGGTTTTTCATATGCTCGGGGAGATCCTCGACTGCTTGTCTAATTTTATTATGACAACAGAATTGCTCGCTAACTTGTAGCTGCGAGACTTAGGGTGAGTCCCTGGTTACCACGTACTACGGCAGAGAAACAACGGCCAATATTCCGGTGTACAATACAATCTGGCCCCAAAATTCTTTGGGATTACCTCCCTGGCTGTTAATTAACCCCTTACTCCTTAGAAGCCACGTGGCGCTGTCAATGGCCATACCCCTCCCAGAGCTCATGTGTCTCGTGGTCCTGATCCATAGTGATGAAGCATGCATCTGTAAAACGAATGAAGTGTATATGGAGATTTTAAGAAATCCAATTCTGCGAGCAGGATCTGGAAACGTCCGCACCGACAGCCGCGGCCGGACCAGCATCTAACTACTCGATGTGAATGGTTCGCTGAAGCTTTAGAAGATATGTGGAGTGCAAATTCGTACCATGAACAAAGAATACCTAGGGATCGTAGTGTTAGTGTGTTATACTGTGGTGTGAGAGCTGGTAAAAGGGCTCGACCTCAAACATCGTGCCAATCCAAAAAGTTCACATCTAGACTATATGGTCTGTATTCCTCTCACATGTCTGTCAAACAAGAGTACCTTGCCTTTCAATGCTCAGCATAAGCTTGCCAAATCAAATACCCAGTGCGTTAGAGAAAAATACGATCCATATTAGGCATACCGATCATCATACCAACGTCGGGGCGATTAGGTGTGAAAGTGTGACAAAGCTAGGGGCCGTACATACACTACCAGCTAGGCGTGCTATGCGGTCATGTGCTGGAAGGATTTGTTGGGAGTCATCGAGAACGGAAGGTTGCCATGAGTTTGTCACCAAAGCCTCAATATCACCGAAACTACAGTCAGTAACTGTAATGCTACTACGATCTGGTGCATGGATGGTCGCTACCGAGTATTCGGTCGCCAGAGAGCCCACTGGCTCCAGGTCAGTCTAGTAAAGTCATTTGGCTTGGGTAACGCTACGAAGAGGAAGCTGCCTTATCTCAGCTCGACTAGTCACCATAACAACACACCCACCGTAGCACGCGCTCCAGGCAGGTATATCTCACCTGGTCATCCCCGAAGCCAACACCTCCTTTGGTCGCCTTTCCTTCCAGTTCTCTGCTGGCCAATGAAAGCAAAAATCGCTGAAGTTGGAGACATATCTCCCTCACTAACTTTAAGCATCAGCTATCTGAGCAGCTTACGCATCGCTGCAGCTGTACACAAGCCCATGTGTAAATAGCCCATCCAATCTACCTACCTCATCCCCATATTGTATTAATTACTTTGTTGCTCTTTGCACCAGTATTTATACTTGCACATCATCCTGCACGTCTTACCATTCCAGTGTTAATTTGCTAAATTGTAACTACTTCGCTACTATGGCAATTTATTGCCTTACTCCTCATGCCATTTGCACACACTGTCTATAATACACAACTACCTGATATACACACAAATCTAAGTAAAGGAATAAGAATATATATCATATAAATATATGGATGAGCAATGACAAAGCGTGACATGCGAGATGCAATAGATGGTATAAAATATAGTAAATAAATGCTTCACAGAGTTCAATAACAACACTCTCAACATCAACTAATGCTCAGATGAGACTGCGTGAATCAGGCCTTCATGGTCGAATTGCTGCAAAGAAACTACTACAAAGGACACCAATAAGAAGAGACTTGCTTGGGCCAAGAAACATGAGCAAAGGATATTAGACCGTGGAAATCTTTCCTTTGGTCTGTGAGAGTCCAAATTGAGAATTTTTGGTTCTAACCGCCGTGTCTTTGTGAGACGCAGAATAGATAAACGGATGATCTCTGCATGTGTAGTTCCACCGTGAAGCTTGAGGAGGTGTGATGGTGCTTTCGCTGCTGACCACTGTTTGTGATTTGTTTAGCATCAAGGGACACTTAACCAGCATTGCTACCACAGCATCTGCAATGATACGCCATTGCATCTGTTTGCACTAGTGGGACTATCAATTGTTTTTCCAAAACGAGGACAATGACCCACACACAACCAGGCTGTTTAAGGGCTATTTGACCAAGAAGGAGAAGTGATGGAGTGCTGCATCAGAAGACCTGGCCTCCACAATCACCCGACCTCAACCTAGTTGATATGCTTTGGGATGAGTTGGGCACCACGCGGCTCAAATCGTTCTCATGTAGAAAAATTTGAAATTGTGTTTTTTACATTTCAMYGCTACAAAATGGTATATCATACACTATAGTTGAGGAACAATGGGGAAGTAATTTTGCTTTMAAAGTTGATAAACTTGTAAACTCACTTTTGAGAAAATTGSCTTTGAATGTTTTGGTTCTACTACGGGAGAGCCCTTCTTGTCTACACCCYTTCAGCATCGTTCATTACACTCTTAAGCTTTAGCCCCACCCATCTCTTTAAGGGTTGATCCGAGCATTCTGTACTAACAACAGCAGTCAAGCACCCCTGTAAAGACCTTTATTATAAACAGATTCAAAATAGCTATTGATAACAAATGTGTATTTTGTGGTTGTGACCCAGAGACTCTTGACCATTCATTTTGGGACTGTTCTTATGTCAGAAGATTTGGGAGTGAGTTAGAATATTWTATTTTAAAAGACACTACTATTAATGTTAAAGACTCTGATATCATGTTTAATTTTGATCCAAATTATATGGACCCTGATTTAACTTTCATTGTTAATTTGTTTATTTTTCCATGCAGATTCTTTATCCATAAAATGAAGTGTACGGAGAACAAACCACTTATTTTYAAATAATAAGTCAGTGTAAAAACAAAAAAGCAATACGTACCATGAAATGTATGACAAATAGAAAATGTATCTCAATATGTAATACCCTTGTCTGTTAGGTTTATGTACTCTTGTTTGTATATTTCTGTTTTTGTATTTGTTTTGTTCATAATAATAAAATATATATATAATAAAAATAATAAATATATATACACACACATACACAAACTACCGTTCAAAAGTATGGGGCCACTTAGAAATGTCCTTGTTTTRYAAAGAAAAGCWAAWWWWWTTGTCCAATGAAATAACATCACATTTATCAAAAATACAGTGTAGACATTGTAAATGTTGTAAATGACGATTGTAGCTGGAAAAGGCAGATTTTAATGGAATATCTACATAGGCGTACAGAGGCCCATTATCAGCAACCATCACTCCTGTGTTCCAATGGCACGTTGTGTTAGCTAATCCAAGTTAATCATTTTAAAAGTCTAATTGATCATTAGGAAACCTTTTTGCAATTATGTTAGCACAGCTGAAAAAACTGTTGTGGTGATTAAAGAAGCAATAAAACAGTCCTTCTTTAGACTAGTTGAGTATCTGGAGCATCAGCATTTGTGGCTTCGATTACAGGCTCAAAATGTCCAGAAACAAATACCTTTCTTCTGAAAATTGTCAGTCTATTCTTGTTTTTAGAAATGAAGGCTATTCCATGCGAGAAATTGCCAAGAAACTGAAGATCTCGTACAATGCTGTGTACTAATCCCTTCACAGAACAGCGCAAACTGGCACTAACCAGAATAGAAAGAGGAGTGGGAGGCCCCGGTGCACAACTGAGCAAGAGGACAAGTACATTAGAGTGTCTAGTTTGAGAAACAGACTCCTCACAAGTCCTCAACTGTCAGCTTCATTAAATGAACCCGCAAAACACCAGTCTTACCATCAACAGTGAAGCGTTCCGGGATGCTGGCCTTTTAGGCAGAGTTGCAAAGAAAAAGCCATATCTCAGACTGGGCAATAAAAATGCATACTAGCTAGTAAATAATATCGCAAGACTGGCCAATAAATCATACACATAGTGTTAGCTAGCGAGCCAGCCAGCCAGCGAGCTAGCTAACGGTACACTTTGTAGAATATAGAAATGTGTAATATATGAAAATATAGCTAGCTAGATTATCTTACCCGTGGTCTGAAATCAATACCCAGAGCGAATTTACCAGCTAGTATGTCTATCACAGTTGTTGCAGTGACATTCTATTGAAATGGATACTTGCATAGGACATGTAGCTAGAGAGCCCTTAGC
>NC_036875.1:39247914-39257153 GCF_002910315.2 Salvelinus sp. IW2-2015 | reverse complement strand
CTAAATATAGATGGGCTATGTACAGGTGCAGTAATCTATGAGCTGCTCTGACAGCTGGTGCTTAAAGCTAGTGAGGGAGATAAGTGTTTCCAGTTTCAGATTTTTGTAGTTCGTTCCAGTCATTGCAGCAGAGAACTGGAAGGAGAGGCGGCCAAAGAAGAATTGTTTTGGGGTGGACCAGAGAGATAAACCTGCTGGAGCGCGTGCTACAGGTAGGTGTTGCTATGGTGACCAGCGAGCTGAGATAAGGGGGACTTTACCTAGCAGGTCTTTTAGATGACCTGAACCAGTGGGTTGGCGACGAGTATGAAGCGAGGGCCAGCCAACGAGAGTGTACAGGTCGCATGGTGGGTAGTATATGGGCTTTGGTGACAAAACGGATGGCACTGTGATAGACTGCATCCAATTTATTGAGTAGGGTTTGGAGGCTATTTTGTAAATGACATCACCGAAGTCGAGGATTGGTAGGATGTCAGTTTTACAAGGGTATGTTTGGCAGCATGAGTGAAGGATGCTTTGTTGCGGAATAGGAAGCCAATTCTAGATTTAACTTTGGATTGAGATGTTTGATGTGATCTGGAAGGAGAGTTTACAGTCTAACCAGACACCTAGGTATTTGTAGTTGTCCACATATTCTAAGTCAGAGCCGTCCAGAGTAGTGATGTTGGACAGGCGGGCAGGTGCAGGCAGCGATCGGTTGAAGAGCATGCATTTAGTTTTACTTGTATTTAAGAGCAATTGGAGGCCACGGAAGGAGATGTATGGCATTGAAGCTCGCCTGGAGGGTTGTTAACACAGTGTCAAAAGAAGGGCCAGAAGTATACAGAATAGTGTCGTCTGCGTAGAGGTGGATCAGAGAATCACCAGCAGCAAGAGCGACATCATTGATGTATACAGAGAAGAGAGTCGGTCCAAGAATTGAACCCTGTGGCACCCCCATGGAGACTGCCAGAGGCCGGACAACAGACCCTCCGATTTGACACACTGAACTCGATCAGAGAAGTAGTTGGTGAACCAGGCGAGGCAATCATTAGAGAAACCAAGGCTGTCGAGTCTGCCGATGAGATGTGGTGATTGACAGAGTCAAAAGCCTTGGCCAGGTCAATGAATACGGCTGCACAGTATTGTTTCCTATCGATGGCGGTTAAGATATCGTTTATGACCTTGAGCGTGGCTGAGGTGCACCCATGACCAGCTCTGAAACCAGATTGCATAGCGGAGAAGGTATGGTGGGATTCGAAATGGTCGGTAATCTGTTGTTGACTTGGCTTTCGAAGACCTTAGAAAGGCAGGGTAGGATAGATATAGGTCTGTAGTGTTAGGGTCAAGAGTGTCCCCCCCTTTGAAGAGGGGGATAACCGCAGCTGCTTTCCAATCTTTGGAATCTCAGACGACACGAAAGAGAGGTTGAAAAGGCTAGTAATAGGGTGGCAACAATTCAGCAGATAGTTTTAGAAAGAAGGGTCCAGATTATCTAGCCCGGCTGATTTGTAAGGGTCCAGATTTTGCAGCTCATTTAGAACATCAGCTGACTGTATTTTGGAGAAAGAGAAATGGGGAAGGCTTGGCGAGTAGCAGAGGAGGGAGTGCTGTTGTCCGGGGTAGGGGTAGCCAGGTGGAAAGCATGGCCAGCCGTAGAAAAATGCTTATTGAAATTCTCAATTATAGTGGATTTGTCGGTGGTGACAGTGTTTCCTATCTTCAGAGCAGTTGGAAGCTGGGAGGAGGTGTTCTTATTCTCCATGGACTTACAGTGTCCCAGAACTTTTTTGAATTTGTGTTGCAGGAAGCAAATTTCTGCTTGAAAAAGTGTGGAGGTCGTTTGACCGCTGACCCATTACGGATGCAGGCAATGAGGCAGTGATCGCTGAGATCTTGGTTGAAAACAGCAGAGGTGTATTTGGAGGCAAGTTTGTTAGGATGATATCTATGAGGGTACCCGTGTTTACGGAATTGGGTGGTACCTGGTAGGTTCATTGATAATTTGTGTGAGATTGAGGGCATCAAGCTTAGATTGTAGGGTGGCTGGGGTGTTAAGCATGTTAAAATTTAGGTCGCCTCAGCAGCACGAGCTCTGAAGATAGATGGGGGGCAATCAGTTCACATATAGTGTCCAGAGCACAGCTGGGGGCAGAGGGTGGTCTATAGCAGGCGGCAACGGTGAGAGGACTTGTTTTTAGAGAGGTGGATTTTTAAAAGTAGAAGTTCAAATGTTTGGGAACAGACCTGGATAGTAAAACAGAACTCTGCAGGCAAGAGATTGCAACAATTGCAATAGATTGCAACACCGCCCCCTTTGGCCGTTCTATCTTGTCTGAAATCTTGTAGTTGGGGATGAAAATGTCAGAATTTTGGTGGTCTTTCTAAGCCAGGATTCAGACACGGCTAAAACATCCGGGTTGGCAGAGTGTGCTAAAGCAGTGAACAAAACAAACTTAGGGAGGAGGCTTCTAATGGAACATGCATAGCCAAGGCTATTACGGTTACAGAAGTCATCAAAAGAGAGCGCCTGGGGAATAGGAGTGGAGCTAGGTACTGCAGGGCCTGGATTCACCTCTACATCACCAGAGGAACAGAGGAGGAGTAGGATAAGGGTACGGCTAAAAGCTATGAGAATTGGTCGTCTAAAACTTCTAGAGCAGAGAGTAAAAGGAAGTTTCTGGGGGCGATAAAATAGCTTAAAGAATAATGTACAGACAAAGGTATGGTAGGATGTGAATACAGTGGAGGTAAACCTAGGTATTGAGTGATGGTGAGAGAGATATTGTCTCTAGAAACATCATTGAAACCAGGTGATGTCATCGCATATGTGGGTGGTGGAACTGTGAGGTTGGATATGGTATAGTGAGCAGGGCTAGAGGCTCTACAGTGAAATAAGCCAATAAACACTAACCAGAACAGCAATGGACAGGGCATATTTACATTAAGGAGAGGCATGCTTAATCGAGTGATCAATAAGGGTCCAGTGAGTAGAGGTTGGTGGGGTCACGGCGATCCAGACAGCTGGCCGGTAGATGGCTATCGGTTAGCAAAATAGCATAGTATGGAAGTCTATTTGGTAGATACCTCGTGCGTTTCCGTCGGTAGGTTAGTGGGGTTCCGTGTGGTAGAGGGGATCAATCCAAATTGGCAAAATAGATATAGTGACCCAAGAAAAAAATAAAAAAATAAATAATAATAATAATTGTCCGATATACTTATTCAGATAGCAGCCGATAAGACAGCTAACGGTTAGCGGGCCCCAGATGAGCGTTCAGGTAACGTCGGACGGAGGTGCCAGTTGGATAACTCCCTCGGGCAGATAACGTCGGCAGTCAGTCGTGAAGGCCCGGTGGTGCCCGTATCTGCAGCAAAAAAAAAAAAAAAAAAAAAAAAACGGGTCCGGATAGGTGACTGTAGCCCAGGAATGGCTGATGGAACTCCTCAGCTGGCTAGCTCCGAATGATTTGAGTTTGCTCCGGGATCGACGTAAGCCAATAGTCACACGGTTTGCAGCTAGCTAGCTGCAAATGTCCAGAGCCTGCGGCTGAAATCCGGGGAAACTGAGAGAAAAAAAGTCCGGAATGCTCCGGTCCGAGTCGCGTTGCACAAAAGTGCCGGTAGATTATCGAGCTAAAGGAATAGCTGATGACCACAAAACGTGGGCAGCTGAAACACCAACGCTAGCCAGCAGACCGGCTAATTTCTGGGCAGCTACAGATTAGCTTCTGGCTAGCTATCGGATAGCTTCTGGTTAGCTTTCTGGCTAGCTTCTGAATTAGCCCCTGGCTAGCTTCCACGGTGGTTTTTCAGATTTGAGGTAAATAATACTTTTTTGTAATTGGTGAAGCGGGTTGCAGGAAAGCTTTTGCAGGGAAGCTTTTGTAGTTGAGTTCTTGGATAAAAATATATAAAAGATATGCGAAGAAAGGTGTAATATATATATATACAGGACACGACAATACGAAACAGAAATGACGTCTGAACTGCTAAGCCATCTGGACATTCGACGTATCCACGTAGTTCCTACTGCTTCCAATGGATGTCGCCATTGTATGGAAAAAGGTTAAGTTTTTCCTTAGTTAACAGAGAAAGATATTGACCCGGAAGTGGAGTGACGTCGTGTGTTTATGTTTGAGAGTTGAGCAAGACTTGAAAAGTACCGTGAGTTTGTTGATATCCTGTATTTGAAAACAGATTGACCAGTCTTCAATTGATCGATTATTAACGTTTACAAATAACTTAAGTTGTATTACAAAAGTACTTTGAAATGTTTGGCAAAGTTTACAGGTAACTTTTAGATATTTTGTCGTGATTTGGCAATTGAACGCTGTTTTCTGGTACAACGCGCCAAATAAATGGACAATTTGGATATATATGGACGGAATTAATCGAACAAAAGGACCATTTGTGATGTTTATGGGACATATTGGAGTGCAACAAAAGAATCTCGTCAAAGGTAATGCATGTTTATATTTTATTTCTGCGTTTTGGTGCGCCGCATGGTTGAAATTGTCAAAAAGAGAGTTAGCCATTGCACTATCATCAGATAATAGCATCTTATGCTTTCGCCGAAAAGCTTTTTGAATCTGACATGTTGGCTGGGATTCACAACAGAGTGTAGCTTTAATTTGGTATCTATATGTGTAATTTAATAAAGTTTGATATTATAGATTTTTTTTTGAATCTGGCGCTCTACATTTTAACAGGCTGTTGGGACGCAAGCGTCCCGCGATCCCAGAGAGGTTAACTGCCTTTTTCAGGGGCAGAACGACAGATTTTTACCTTGTCAGCTCGGGAATTCGATCTAGCAACCTTTCGGTTACTGACACAACGCTCTAACCACCAAGCTACCTGCCGCCCCAGCTATCATACTCGAATTCCACTAATTTCAAAACTCGGTTCTCCAGAAAGTGGAGAGCATACACTGAACATTAGTTAGTTAACAGTACACTTTACTGTAAAGAAACATGTAAAAACAAAAGTTACAGCGCAAAAAAACACAAAACAGCAGAATTGGTCAGCAGCCCGTAAAAATGGCAGCTATCCATTGCAGTGCCATTAATATAAAATATAAAAATGTTGTCACAATATTTTACATTCACAACCTACACTGACCTATTTCAATTGACTTACAAAAACATTAGGACCACCACCACTYCAGAACAAGTTACTCTACCTTTTCACCAGAACTGGGACTAGACAGATTTGGGAATTAAAGGTGTTTAAGTTCCAGTTCCAGAAAGGGTGGGCCAAACAGTAAAAGTATGGGTCTGCCATCTGGTATACAGTGGCTTGCGAAAGTATTCACCCCCTTGGCATTTTTCCTATTTTGTTGCCTTACAACCTGGAATTTGATTTACACAACARTTGATTTACACAACATGCCTACCACTTTGAAGATGAAAAATATGTTTTATTGTGTAACAAACAAGAAATAAGACAAAAAAACWGAAAACTTGAGCGTGCATAACTATTCACCCCCCTAAGTCAATACTTTGTAGAGCAAGCTTTTGCAGCAATTACAGCTGCAAGTCTCTTGGGGTATGTCTCTATAAGCTTGGCACATCTAGCCACTGGGATTTTTGCCCATTCTTCAAGGCAAAACTGCTCCAGCTCCTTCAAGTTGGATGGGTTCTGCTGGTTTACAGCAATCTTTAAATCATACCACAGATTCTCAATTGGATTGAGGTCTGGGCTTTGACTAGGCCATCCCAAGACATTTTAATGTTTCCCCTTAAACCACTCGAGTGTTGCTTTAGCAGTATGCTTAGGGTCATTYTCCTGCTGGAAGGTGAACCTCCGCCCCAGTCTCAAATCTCCGGAAGACAAAAAGGTTTCCCTCAAGATTTTCCCTGTATTTAGTGCCATCCATCATTCCTTCAACTCTGACCAGTTTTCCAGTCCCTGCCGATGAAAAACATCCCCACAGCATGATGCCGCCACCACGTTTCACTGTTGGGATGGTATTCTCGGGGTGATGAGAGGTGTTGGGTTTGCGCCAGACATAGCGTTTTACTTGATGGCCAAAAAGCTCAATTTTAGTCTCATCTGACCAGAGTACCTTRTTCCATATGTTTGGGGAGTCTTCCACATGCCTTTTGTGTTTGCTTATTTTTTTCTTTAAACAATGGCTTTTCTCTGGCCACTCTTCCATAAAGCCCAGCTCTGTGGAGTGTACGGCTTAAAGTGGTCCTATGGACAGATACTCCAATCTACGCTGTGGAGCTTTGCAGCTCCTTCAGGATTATCTTTGGTCTATTTGTTGCCTCTCTGATTAATGCRKWCCTTGCCTGGTCCGTGAGTTTTGGTGGGCGGCTCTCTTGGCAGGTTTGTTGGGGTGCTATATTCTTTCTATTCTTTAATAATGGATTTAGTGGTGCTCCGTGGGATGTTCAAAGTTTCTGATATTTTTTTATAACCCAACCCTGATCTGTACTTCTCCACAACTTTGTCCCTGCCCTGTTTTGAGACCTCCTTGGTCTTCATGGTGCCCCTTGCTTAGTGGTGTTGCAGACTCTGGGGCCTTTCAGAACAGGTGTATATATACTGAGATCATGTGACAGATCATGTGACACTTACATTGCACACAGGTGAACTTTATTTAACTAATTATGTGACTTCTGAATGTAATTGGTTGCACCAGATCTTATTTAGGGGCTTCATAGTAAAGGGGGTGAATACATTTGCACGCACCACTTCTCGTTTTTTGTTTTTTGTTTTTTTTAAACAAGTAAAAAATATATTTCACTTCACCAATTTGGATTATTTTGTCCGTTACTTGAAATCCAAATAAAAATCTATTTAAATTACAGGTTGTAAATGCAACAAATTAGGAAAWATGCGAAGGGGATGAGTACTTTTGCAAGGCACTGTACCTCTTATGGATATCTACCCACTCATTCCACCCTCTTACTAAGATTAATTCCATGGCTAAAGAGTTATGACTGAGTTATAGCCAGCATTGATCCTGATCAGAGGAGAGCTCTGTGCTGTCTTTGGGACACTCCTGAGGTAACTAGCCACTGTGCTTAAAGGGAGGCCTGAGTTTAATACTCCTGAGTGGTGCAGCGGTCTAAGGCACTGCATCTCAGTGCTTGAGGCYTCACTACAGACACCCGGGTTCGAATCCAGYCTGTAWCACAACCGGCCATGATTGGGAGTCCCATAGYGCGGCACACAATTGGCCCAGCGTCGTCCGTGTTTGGCCTGTGTAGGCRGTCATTGTAAATAAGAATGTGTTCRTAACTGACTTGCCTAGTTYAATAGGTTAATAGGTTWAGGTTAAATAAYTAAATAKAAATTACAACAAAAAAATACAGCATGCATGTTGGTACAAATGCCAAGTTAGAAAAACTATTTTTTCTGTGGCACAATATTCATGAGTGAGACAGTAAAGGTATTAWGGTAAAACCAGCAAGAACAAGAGAGATTTACCACCCGTTAATGTCAGAGAACTTTCCCCCTTATTTTAATATTCACACATTGCAGCAACTTCAKATGTGTCCTTGCGAATTATTAAGATGAGATATCACAATGTTKTAAATAAAGTGATTGAGGTTACGGAGAAGGAACTTGATCGTGCCTTTTTGAGTGTTAGCCCAATTCAATATGCAATGGGTGTTAAAAATATTAACATTTATGAAAAGTGAAAATTGCCTTCAGTGTTTTCCTCACTACCCGAGCCTCATCCTTTTAACAATAACCCTTTTAACAATAACCCACAATAACCCAGTGTTATTTAGAATAGCAGATTCTAGCTAAGACTTACATCAATCAATATGGAATGACATTGTATTCCCCTAGCATACTAGACCATGCCAAGACTTCAGATGAGAGGGATGTCCAATGTTTTTTAGGTTGGCACAGCAAGCGTTTCAAAACAAACATGAGGGGAAAAAAAGACACTTTTCATCACCAGGTGACATAGGTATGCAGCCAAATGCTTTTACTCTGCATAAATTCTCTCCATCTCCTCTGTGGTGCTGAAGGTTTCTCTCAAGAGCTCTTTTGCAAAACCTCTGACATGTTTCATATATTATACACRGAGTATACAAYACATGACAAAGACTGACCAGCGGAATCCAGGTAAAAGCTATGATCGCCACTTGTTAAATCCACTTCATTCAGTGTTAAATAATGATTTTTTAAGCCWTGAGACAATTGAAACATGGATTATGTGCCATTCCGAGGTTGAATGGGTGCCTTTGAACAGGGTATGGTAGTAGGTGCCAGGCGCACCGGTTTGTGTCAAGAACTACAAGGCTGCTGGGGTTTTTCACGCTCAAACAGTTTCCCGTGTGTATCAACAAATGGTCCACATTTCGACACCATGCCCCGACGAATTGAGGCTGTCCTGAGGGCAAAAAGGGAGGGGTGCAACTCAATATTAGGAAGGTGTTCCTAATGTTTGGTATACACAGTGTATGTTCTTATATGAATATTGAACATGTCCTCGCAGAGGTAAAAGCAGCACAGTAGGCCTACACATGACAGTGTCAGTGTACCTTCAACACAATGACATGYTGGTCTGCGTCCTCAGGAGAGTCAAATATGATGGCATATCAAAATGTTAATATCTAAACCAATGTSACAATGATGAAATGCCATTGTCAATGCATTTCAAAATGTGCCACAAACTCGCAACTCTGTCATTGTAGGGGTGTGTGGCAAGAATAATTGATTTGTGAGCGAATTCATTCTCATTAGAATAAGATGTTTCATTGSAAGGGAAAGAAATCACCTAAGGGAATTCACACAAGCAAGAAAAACAGTTTAAAATTAAGCTGGTCCCTCTGCTACTGCACAGAAATGCTGTTTCAAAGACCATATTCATGTGCCTTATTCTCAGGTGTATTTGAAAAGGGCTTGTAGGTAAATGAGCTCTCTAGCCAATATAACGCACTTTCGGGATCTGTTGATTCTGCCATATACAGAATATAGCCATTCAATGACATTTGAAATCTGGTCCATTCCATTTTTCTAAATGCCCTCATGCTGCAGCTGAGGTGACTTGTATGTCATAGATCGCCCTGCTGTGGACTCCCTTAAAGTTCAAGGCTAAAGGTTCACTGTCTAAAAAAAGACTTCCCAAAAGTATTGTGGAAGTCACTTCAAAGTAACACAACGGGTGTAGACTTTACTGTGAAATTCTTGCTTACAAGCCCTTGCCAACGATAGGGTTTTAAAAAATATTAAAATTAAAAAATTAAATGCACAAGAATGAAGCTATAAACAGGGAGTACCAGTACCCGATCAAT
>NC_036875.1:39244381-39247591 GCF_002910315.2 Salvelinus sp. IW2-2015 | reverse complement strand
TACCAGTACCAGATCAATGTGCTGCTATATACAGGGAGTACCAGTACCAGATCAATGTGCTGCTATATACAGGGAGTACCAGTACCAWATCAATGTGCAGGGGTACAAGGTATTTGAGGTAGATATGAGATAGATAATAATAATAAGAGTAAAATAAAGATGATTAAATGTTGGATCTGGAACCAATACCATAAATCTGACTGGGATAGCACCTCATTGGATAAGAATGTCTATGATGATACCAGAATAGCTACCTTCAACAATGACACACACAACTAGATGGCATACACTGGAAATGGTAAACCTATAGAGGATCCCATAAAACATGGTAAACCTATAGAGGATCCACTGTACATTACAGTATGGAATGACAAGCTAAGCATAATCAGCATACGTACAACCATGTCTGGCTTTGATATTTATTGGGGACTACAGTATGTAATAAAAGGAGTGGTGCAGGAATGGAAACACGGCTGAGGACATTTGATATTCATGGGCAGCGGGCCTAGAAGTGTGACTCTTCTGCATCAACTTGCTAACTGGAGCATGGCTAAGGACTTACAGCCAGGTAGCAGCTGGTGGCCGAGACTAGACACTAGGAAGGCCCTAAGGCCTGTACTGATCATTACCTTTCACTACTCATTTACAGCTTACTACCTACCGCAGCTCTGCAGCTCTGGTCTTCATTAGTGCCCTGTTACTCTTCTGGTATACCTCCACTCTGTYGCCAAGTGGACTGAGCGGAGCGCTCAATACCTCCCCCATGGCCGCTTACGCAACACACAACCTCGTTGGCCCCTGCCCAGGAGRGGTGAAAAGGCAAAGCCCTCCTACAGGAACACATGTATAGTCTGTTGTCAACAGGACTGACATGACAGACATGGGGCTAAAGATAGATTCCAACGGTGGCGGCTAGGTATTCAAAGGGGCTTTGTTTTTTGATGGCTCACTGTTGACAGGCTGAGGAGGAATAGGGAGATATAACGTATGTATGACTGAACATTGTTGCTGAAGACACYGGCCAGGTCTTTTTTGTTAATCCAAGAAGATCCACTTATTCACCGGAGGTGTATGTAAGTGATCAGTACTCCCAGAGTTGTTTGAAAAGTTAAAGAGTTGACTAAACGTTACACACATTTTCACTGCTGTGGGCTAAGGTGACTATACATGAGTTTCAATTTCCTAAAATAGTGCTCTTTCACAWAGGTTTCATATCACTCCAATCAAATAATCTTCAACAAGATCCCCAACCAAAACCATATATTCATATCAGATTATATTAACATGACAAASCAATTGAATAACTTATTCTCCATAGCTTCTGGTTCTATTTTAAGTGGATAGCMCTGACAGATTCTGAAAGACATGGATTCCATTCCAACAGTGAAAGTATATTCTTTCACACAACATTTACATTTAAGTCATTTAGCAGACGCTCTTATCCAGAGCGACTTACAAATTGGAAAGTTCATACACATTCATCCTGGTCCCCCCGTGGGGAATGAACCCACAACCCTGGCGTTGCAAGCGCCATGCTCTACCAACTGAGCCACACGGGACACAACAAAGTAATGATGACTTTGCGTTTTAAAACATTTGTTTACAATCTCACGAGAATCACTGGTAATTCTTGTAAATATGTATGCTATATATACTTAATTAAACAGTGATGAGATTGTCAGACATGTATGATTTATTAATAATGTATCATTATTAGTGCCAAGGAGGATGCCCTGCCTGTGACAATGTGTGAAATCAAATCATATTAGTCACATGCTCCGAATACAACAGGTATAGACCTTACAGTGAAATGCTTACTTACAAGCCCCTAACCAACAATGCAGTTTCAAAAAATACAGATAAGAATAAGAGATAAAAGTAACAAACAATTAAAGAGCAGCAGTGAAATAACAATAGCGAGACTATATATACAGTGGGGTACCGATACAGAGTCAGTGTGTTATCTTCTCTGAGATTACATGAGAGAGCTGACAAGTTTAACTTAAATAATAATGAAAATAATTTAGCAAACCCCTCACACTATTGGTCGAGACCTTCAAGTTCAAACAGGGACAAGGACAAATATATATATATTGTTTTATATAAATGGAGAGACTTACTTTTGACTATTATCCATAACCAATGACTATTATCCATAACCAATGACTATTAAGGGATCTATTATGGTGTGTATTCCTTATTAAGACTCATTTAAAATCAACAAGTGTGCAGAGAGCCTTAAACAAAGAAAAGATGCTTAAGAAAAATGGCAACACTCAAAACTTGTGCTAAAAATCAACTACAGGGGTGTAGTGGTACAGAAATGAGCCTTTCATCTTCCAAGCTCCGTATCTAAAGATATCTCCTTTATAGTGTGAAGTATAATGACACTATACCGTATCTAAAATTGTACTGTTGGGAATATGATCAAAAACAGTGGCAAGTGTGAACAAACAGTGAGCTATACAGCCTAGTGGTTAGAGCGGTGGGCCAGTAACCGAAAGGTTGCTTAGATCGAATCCCCGAGCTGACAAGGTAAAAATCTGTCGTTCTGCCCCTGAACAAGGCAGTTAACCCACTGTTCCTAGGCTGTCATTGTAAATAAGAATTTGTTCTTAACTGACTTGCCTAGTTCAATAAATAAAAAATATCAACAAGAACCAGAGAATGAACAATGAAAAATAGATTGAGTATGCAGCAGTAAGATACATGCTCTTACTGTTTACTGTTCATTTTTWATTGTTTATTTGACTTTTSTTAATTATCCATTTTCACWTGCTTTGGCAATGTAAACATACGTTTCCCATGCCAATGAAGCCCTTAAATTGAATTTAATTGAAATGCTCAATTACACATTTGTATCCAATATAAAAGAACTAAAGACAAAAGTGGAGGAGAAAKCAGTGTCCCCTTGACAACTTAATTTCTTGACAAAAGATACTGGCACCAGCGTCTACGCTGCAGGAGCTTGTTGATATGCTTTGAGCGACTGCCCTGTTATTCTGTTATTCTCCCTACGAGGATGAAACAGCAGCAGACAGACCAGAGTCGTTCCTCCTGATCCAAGAGAGAAACCCCGTCATGCAGCCCATTTTAGTATTCATGAGCATGATTATTGGCATGGAGATAGAAGAGGCGTTTGAGAAATCCACTTTGGAAAAAAAGACTGTTTGGGTCCTTGGCTTTCCTGATGATACATGATTAAATCTA
>NC_036875.1:39242976-39243546 GCF_002910315.2 Salvelinus sp. IW2-2015 | reverse complement strand
CAGTCTGTCTGACTCATCTTCCAAGTCCCCCTGTCGTCGCGTCTCGTCTCGGGCATTGGGTAATTCATTGGGTCAGTGAATGGAACCTGAGACAGATCTGTCACAAGCCTGCGTGCAGGGCTAGTCTTTCACCAGGGCAGTGATGGGCTTGGATTAAGGAGGTATATAGAGAAACTCACTGACCGATTTATATATTTTTTTAATACAGAGTCAATAKCCTGTAGAGGAGAGCTGGAGGAGCACCACACAATTTTAGCTGCGCTGACAGTCCAATGACTAAGGACATAAAGTGCACTGTGCAGCCGGTCCACTTTCCCAGTCACTCTTWGTTTTGAAGCCTTCACCACTGTACTTCCTGTCAACTTGGACCAGGGCCTATTGAAGATGCACAGGCCAAGGCCCACGGTATTACCGTTCCAACCGGGCCTGCAGGCTTTGACACATAGCAGCACTTCTGTCAATAACGCCGACACCCCTGCTGACATTCTACATGACCTGGCTGATTCTGACCACACACTCTGGTCAGAACCTGGCTGATTCTGACCACACACTCTGGTCAGAACCTGGCTG
>NC_036875.1:39219379-39242961 GCF_002910315.2 Salvelinus sp. IW2-2015 | reverse complement strand
ACCTGGCTGATTCTGACCACACACTCTGGTCAGAACCTGGCTGATTCTGACCACACACTCTGGTCAGAACCTGGCTGTTCCAACTGAGTCCCACAAACTCATTCAATATAAACCACTGGTCTGAAACAATAGGAGTGGAATAGCATGCTAACTGTAGATTAGACTCTTGAAAGTAGCTTTGAACAAGCCTAATCACTTTCAATAATCCTAAATTATCATTCACAACTTGTTTACCTTGACATTGTTAATGCTAATAACCTGTAAATTCATGTTTTCACAAGAAGTTGTGCAGAGACATCATCTGGTTAAATTAAGGAATTACAATCAAATTAAGCTTTATTTAAACCACTAATGAATTATAACTAGACGTGAGATACAAAGAAACAGGGTTGAGACACGCCACGGACATCTTTCATTCACTCCAAAAGCTGAGCACAATTTTCAGGCACTAAAGTCAGTCAACTGAGCTCAATTAGCCTATACCGAATAAAAATCACATATGTTTGCATATGTGGTGCTCACCACTGAAAAAGAGTAGAACCATGTACAATATGAAGCCAAAGGGATTTTGTAAGGACATGAGGGGAATTCCGATGCCTTCAATATAATTTTATGATGTACAATATCGTCAGTCTCTGAGGTGTCAGACACCAACCCATCTCTCTTTTACCATAACTAGAAGTTGACGGCCCTCCTCTTGGGGACATGGCCAAAAGCAACAGACCTCAACTCAACTGATTATGCAGTGAAGAGCTTTGGACAGGATTCAATCACAAAGTAAAACGATACACAGAGCTTCCTGCTCTATACCACGGTTAGAATTCACATTAAATATTTGAAGGATTGGCTTCACACCAATAGGCTAGCGAATGAAAATATCAACCTGATTATACAATATAGAGACTTGTTTTTTTCCCCCCATCTCATTTGTACATTTATAGTTTTGATTCACTCTCTTAGAAAAAAGGGTGCTATCTAGAACCTWWAAGGGTTCTTCAGCTGTCCSTATGGGAGAACCCTTTGAAGAACCCTTTTGGGTTCCAGGTAGAACCCTTTCCACAGAGGGTTCTACTTGGAACCCAAAAAGGTTCTACCTGAAACCAAAAAGGATTACGGCTAGAACCAAAAAGAGTTCTCCTATGGGGACAGCCAAAMAACCCTTTTGGAAACCGTTTTTCTAAGGGCATGCTCAGCTCTGTATGATCTATTGACTGGCATGCCGGTTGTACAAGGATATTAGATGAGACACCATTTTCACCAGTGGCAGTGACACAGAGATGTTTACATCACTATTATTAATAAATAAAGGATATGTACACAATTGTGTCGGCTAAACAGACAATATGCCCAGTGCACAAATCTGAAATATGCACTCTCTCAGACTTTCAGCAATCAATTTGCTGAGGTGTTGACATTGCATTAAATCAGTCATTGCCATTCCTGAAGACAAATGGGGTCAACACCCATGTGGATGTGATCACAGTGSTTCCATACAGCTGCATCGCTCAGAGATGACAGACTGAGCTTTTCATTCATTTGGAGATTAGACGTCCACGACAGGAGCGTGCCTACGCCTGAGGGATTCAAATCAGGTAGATCTTCAAGCCCGTCTATGAACAGGTGTGCTTGTTATCAAATACACAACCTTTCACCGGTGCCAGATTTCTGTCCAACTACAGAATTATGGGATCATGACATCATGATATTAATGGTCTGGGCGGACAAAGTTTATACTCATATGGGAAGGGAAAGAGGAAACAACTATTTGATCCACTTCATGCAATCGATCATCATTACCTGAACAAAATAATTAAAATGTTCCTTATGGCAACTCTCCTTGTGCAAATCTACCCTTGTGAATGCTGGAGCAGAACACTGAAGCAATAACGTAGGTTCTGACTGAGCCAGTCACAGTTTCACTTGGGTGGGTCTGAAAAATTCAAGCKTCCATGGCCTGAAATAGGGAAAGTCCATATAAATATTTCTGAAGACCAGCAGGCTCCCATTATGCATTTACATTACATATAACAAGAACCATCATACTAGCATTACCCTGTGGTTGACACACATGTGAAGGAGAATGGATATCGGTTGGATAATTGAATTGCACTGATGTTTGCAATGACTTGAGGTAGCATTACATGACGGCGTCATTGTCACGTTATTAACAAGACAGAACCCAATCCAGTGAATGCATAGCTGATGATTGTGAATTATTTCGACACACAAAGAAGACAGAGACCTCTACTGGACACACCAGCACATCTAACGCCAGCAGSTTTATTCTGCTCCTTCATTTACATATTATTCAGAATGTTAGATAAACAAAGAAATAGACTTTATTCAGTCAACTATTAAAATGACATTATGTCCAGGACTACTTGTATTATATTTTAATGTAGGCTAGTGGATATATTTAGGATTAACCTTGAAACAATGAACGAAAGTATCACGAATGGGAACATTATAAATGGCTACTGTGACATATCTGCATTAGGCTACTTTGATAAGGAATTAATCGAGAGTTTTAAGTTGCTATAGTTTTATTTCTAAGTGGTTTGTATTGTAGGCTGGGGCTCCTGAGTGGKGCAGCGGTCTAAGGCACTGCATCTCAGTGCTTGAGGCGTCACTACAGACACTCTGGTTCGAATCCAGGCTGTATCACAACCGGCKGTGATTGGGAGTCCCCCATAGGGCGGCACACAATTGGCCCAGTGTCGTCCGGGTTTGGCCGGTGTAGGCTGTCACTGTAAATAAGAATTTGTTCTTAACTGACTTGCCTAGTTAAATAAAGGTTCCATTAAACATATTGTACAATATTAAAGTAACCTAGGTAGGCCTAAAGCGTGTTCAGGGTAGGCCTAAAGCGTGTTCAGGTATATTCTGGCTACCTTTATATCACACATACATTTCCTTCATAAAGCAAAATCAACCACAACTTCATGGATGAGAGGCGAGTATAGCCTTCATTCAACAACAACAATACTTTCATATGGCTGTGCATTATCATAATAAACAACTATATATCCCTAAATAAGATGAATGTGTTTTGTAGCCTAAAGCCAAGGCGCCTGTTATCAAAATGTCCATTCACGCACTATAGTAGTCAGTGKTGTAAATTAGAACATTACAGTTTTGCATAATACAGCATTAGATGTGTTCTTCTTATCCACATGATACCCACTATACCCACTTTACGACTGTGTTCAATACATCATTATATTGACAGGTAGCACTGACATTTTACATTCCCTTCTTACCTGACATTTCTTGCAGAGGAACATTTTCAAAGCTGAAGCCTTTTGCGATAGAAGCTTGTCTAACCTCACTGCAGTTATGCGCTTTAAAATCTGCTCCAGCGACAACGGACAGCGCCACAGATAAAGTCCATAGGACGATCCGTATTCTCAACATCGTGCACTTCTGTGATTAATCCTTCTTTAATCCTCTGCAGATTCCCGTTTAGAGAGGAACTCCACTGCAGTGCATCCGGACGTAGTAGGTACTAACAACTCAACGTCTAATGGTTACCACTTTCCTAAAACTGTCTATCATAACATCTTTCTCAATCAAAATCTGTTTATTTTGCCAACGATGGTTGACGGTCCTGCGTTGACGCAAAAACAGAATGATGTTGTGAGTCCAGGTAAAACCACATGGATCCCACAGAGAGCGGGCTCTCAACGTGTTCACTCAACTTCACTCAGAGAAAGCGCCGTTGGGTGTTATACGTTACTGTAGAAAGTCAAAATGCTCAGAACTGGAGAGGAGGGAGACACCTATGATGCYTTAGTAAATCAGAGAGGGTGGGAAAACACGGAGTGGAGTCAGTCTCGCCAGACTGTCAAACTAGATTTCACATGGATTGGATTGCTCCTGAATGGGTGATAAAAACCTACAATTGTTTTACTGGCAGTTAAAGGGATGTACTGTTCTGGTTTAACAGCATTTAACAGCAATAACAACATTTCTTTCATATGTCTTTCTTCATATTACACCATATTATATGTTTATTACATCATMACATTGCTTGACCAACTCAACAGCCAGTTGGTAAGCCTACCAAATAAATATACCCCAGTAGTTCACAGCCTACTGTCCATGACAGTGGTTCTCTATGAGAGAACTCTCCATTTCAGAGCCTGTGTTGAACAATGGGGCTGTGCTTGAATGTGGAATCGACTGAATCAGGACAAGGTGKCAATGATTGATGGATTTGGTCAAACCTGACATTGATTATCAGTAGATTGTATGACTAGCTCAGGAGTAATCGTCATACAGCCGTGGTGTGACTGAGGTGGTACTGGTATAGTGGCTGTGTTGTGTGGAGACCATGCTTGAACCTTTCAGTGCTTTAATGATTTTTGAGCAGCTTTAGTAGCGGAGTAGATCAACAGTGGATTACCATCATGGCTCCAATAGCAGCTACACTTCCACCTCCGTTAGATGTCAGAGTTACATGTACGGTTCCATTCAGACTGACTGGCGCACAGTGTTCAGGGGTGTTAACACAGCATACTGTAGCCGACATTATTACACTTCCAGTGACAGGGTATTTTCTCCATAGTCCGACATTATTACACTTCCAGTGACAGGGTATTTTCTCCATAGTCCGACATCATTACACTTCAGTGACAGGGTATTTTCTCCATAGTCGACATATTACACTTCCAGTGACAGGGTATTTTCTCCATAGTCCGACATCATTACACTTCCAGTGACAGGGTATTTTCTCCATAGTCCGACATCATTACACTTCCAGTGACAGGGTATTTTCTCCATAGTCCGACATTATTACACTTCAGTGACAGGGTATTTTCTCCATAGTCCGACATCATTACACTTCCAGTGACAGGGTATTTCTCCATAGTCCGACATCATTACACTTCAGTGACAGGGTATTTTCTCCATAGTCCGACATTATTACACTTCCAGTGACAGGGTATTTTCCTCCATAGTCCGACATTATTACACTTCAGTGACAGGGTATTTTCTCCATAGTCCGACATATTACACTTCCAGTGACAGGGTATTTTCTCCATAGTCCGACATCATTACACTTCAGTGACAGGGTATTTTCTCCATAGTCCGACATCATACACTCCAGTGACAGGGTATTTCTCCATAGTCCGACATCATTACACTTCCAGTGACAGGGTATTTTCGTCCATAGTCGACATTATTACACTTTCAGTGACAGGGTATTTTCTCCATAGTCCGACATCATTACACTTCCAGTGACAGGGTATTTTCTCCATAGTCCGACATTATTACACTTCCAGTGACAGGGTATTTTCTCCATAGTGAGCTAAAATGTGACATGTTAACCAAATACTGCATTACTGACCCTTTGGGGTGTGATAACCAATTGTGGATATTTGAAAAATGGGAGATGAACTGATTGTATCTAGGCACAGCGAAATGTTCTATGTCAACAAAGCATTGATATTACCTTGGCTTTGCTATATATTGTGTAGGACACATTAATTATTTAATTCACATGGGAGGTAGGCTATCCCCCCAGCTTATTTCCAAGGCTTAAAGRGATTCTCTGGTCCTCTTGTATACGTTTTAYCCAGCAGTTCTGAAAGTAGCACTCATGAGCCAAAAGTGTTCCCCGAAAATTGTGTATTACGTCACATATGTGRAGATATGTACACCAAGTTGTTAAGCTCTCTCTCTCTCTTTCTCTCTCTGTCCTCTCTCTGCTGTGTCCACTGAGCCATTGAGCCTGCCCTGCAACCTCATTGGATAATGCTGTGCAGGCCTCTTGCTAACTGTCAKTCAAATGCGAGGGGCTCAAGCTCATTGGTTAGAACTCAAATTGCTAGGGGGCTGGGTCCACGTGGGGGGGAAATGTAGGGAAAATGTTGCGGCACAGCTTCAAGAAAACAGTCACTTTCAAATGAGGATTTTTTTGTGGCTAATTGAGGTAAAACAGTACTTCTGCTCATAGATTATGCATGTGTGAACTACACATTGACACATCCAGCCCAAAGCAGAAGGTTAAAAAAATTCTCAGTAGTCGCCAAAGTTCCGGGAACATGTCTTTAACAAATAACTCTCAAAGTTTGTTTGGAAACAGTAACGACAGGAATCTTATCATAGAATATGGGAGATGGYGAAATATTCGCCACAATGTATAGTGGTCTGTTGAATATATTCATTGAATGTCAAAGACAATTGCTCATGAGCTTGATATCTTCCAGGCAACTCTCTTTTCTGGAAGAGTTGTTCCACAAAGAATAGGAGTGTAAAAGCATGGTCAGTAAGTTCCCCACGTACATTCTGAGATTCCTGAGGCAAGTGAAGACTCAGAATACATGTACAGTGCTCACTCCTCCCTCACTTTCAGGAAATTCCTCATTGTGTCAGACAAACARGTCCTTGGGGTATTTTTGACTCTGAGAAATTAAGCTACTGAATAATAAAAAGTAACAACAAAACAGTATGCAAATACAGTGAGAAATAACAACTGTATTAATGTTCTCCTTGACAGACTCTGGCTTTTGATTTAATTCAATAGCAGAACAATTATATTCAATATAGTCACACACCAGTGGAAAACCATGGTTTAGTTGTCAAAGAGAAAAGGACAGGTTGGGAATTCAGATATGTTATGATAAGTGCTAAAAATCATTACCCTTCCTGATCTTTCTAAAAGCAAAATCTAAACTCCTCCCCAAGACCTGTCAACTTTACAAACCCCAATTAGCATAATTATCTTATTAACAGCGATAGCATAGCAGGATCATCCGAATGTAGCCAACCCTAAGTAGGGTTTTCACCTGACACAGCCTGTGAACCATCATCAAACAGCCCGGTGAAGCAATAAAAGTGGGTAGATTAGGAAATAAAAGTATATGCACTGCCATTGCATTTTACCATTTCAATGATCTACTGTATCTCTGGGGTACATGGGTCTGAAATTATTTAGTCATGGCTGAAATTATGACATTATTGTTCAAGGATGGTAGACAAGACCCCATTACTGTGTCACAGAGGATTGCTGTTATCTAGGTTGCTGCTGTTGTAGTTTGGCTTTTATATGCACTGCGACACACCCCCAAAAAATCATTACGGTCTGTAAAGCTGTGATAGTCAACCACTATTTCAAAGACTTGTCGGAAAATGTCTCGGGGAAAGACATCATGGATAAATAAATGTTTTTTTTWAAATAKATTTACATTTGCTCTGCAAGACTTCTATCTTTCGCTTTTTGGATCCCATTGTGCATCTCATGCTGACTCATCTGGCGCAAGGAGGAATCAAGGACGAAACAAGGACTAAACCAAACGCAGATTTCTGATTATAATGAACATTAAACAMCACAGACATCCAATGCAGAGAATTATACATTCAAATGTTGTACATCAGTTAGATTAGGTCCAATTGAATCATTAGCTAGATAATTGTGTAATTGTGCCAAATCTTTCAATAGCATCACTGTGCATTTTAGTTGATTGAAATTCGATATTGTGATGTGCCTTATTGTGGTATGAATGAGTTAACCTATGCTTTGGATGCATCAAGATAATCGTTTTTTACAGTACATGACTTAACATATCTGAGAATCACTCCCTGATAAAACACAACTTTTTCCCTAGGAAGGATTGAGACCTACAGTAGGGATGATACCCTGACCTCCAGACTTAATCCGCCCCGCAACATAGCATCCTGCTTGGTTTAATTCAAGCTCTGGGACCAAAGGTATTTCACTCTGGTAAATGGCTAGATTTCATTTTGTTATGTGTTCCCTTTTCAGTCCTCCAGTAATAAAGACAGGGTAAAGCGTTCGTAGAATTCGGACCATGACGTAATGAATATGAATTTGCACTTCTGACCTCCACATCCTCTGGCATTAGGGGATTTCTGAGTGCTTAGTATGAATGATGCCTGTGGATCAGCCACAGGGCAGTGGGAGGAAAACTGGCAATGTAAGCAATCTGCTGAATAAATAAATAGGAAACATGGTGGCACATTCATTTCAGATCAAAAAATGCTTTCGTTTTTTTCTGGTTTCAAATGAAGCCACTTTATCTAATCAAGACAATCTGCGGCTAACGGCGACAGACATTGACCCTATTTTCGGGGGAATTAAGAGCATTTGCAATACTTGTATAAGATAAGTGTTAATGAGTGGCTTTTACAATAATTACTCTTAAAACTTTATGAAGTCGTGAGACGTGATACTTTAGATCGATTCACTAATGAGTGGCCTCAAGGCAGTTACAGGCAGTTATCACATCGAGCACATTGAATTACAATGTTGATTGGAAACCTGCAGAAGAGTCATTGGGCTGGTTTCGACATTGCACACCGATCTACAAAGAACCTTGCATCATAAATAACTACTCATTATAATTTGTAGATCAGTCACAATTTACCCATGATGCATTACGGTTTTGATTGTCTTGAACACGGCCATTATGTTGACATTCTGCACACCACTTGAAAGCGTTTCAACTGTGTCGATGCATCTAATAACCAGCGAAGGGTCACGGACAGTTGTCGCTGTTTGTAACGCTTTCCTCCATACTCTTCATTCCGGAAGAGGAGTTTAGCAAGGATTGGACCAAAGTGCAGCGCGGCTAGTGTTCAACATGTTTAATACAGAACAAGTGAACACACTACAAACAACAAACAAAAAAAACAAATGTTGCAAAACCGATACAAGACCTATCTGGTGCGAACACAAAACACAGAGACAGGTAACAAACACCACAAAAATCCCCAACAACAACAAGCCTCCTATATATGATTCTCAATCACGGACAACGATTACCATCTGCCTCTTGATTGAGAACCATATTAGCTGGACATAGACAACAGACAACTAGACACACAACAGTAGAATCCCACCCAGCTCACGTCCTGACCAACTAAAACAACAAACAAAACAGAAACAGGTCAGGAACGTGACAGAACCCCCCCCTCAAGTAGAACTCCGCGGCACCCCCTGAAAACTCCAAATCAAGGGGAGGGTCTGGTGGGGCATCTGTCCGCCGGTGGCGGCTCCGGCGGCAGGACGAGACACCAACTCCATACCACTGTCATTTCCCCTCTCGCTTTAGCGTCCTTTGGTCGACTCGCCTTCCGGATGCCGGTGGCCATAAGAATCCTCCCGCAAAGGCCCAGCCCACATGATGTTAGGAGGTATAGAGCTCAGGACAGACGAGGTAGCTCAGGCAAGAGAGGAGCTCAGCACAGAGGAGGGTAGGCTCAGGACAGAGAGGTAAGCTTCAGGACAGAGAGTAGCTCAGGACAGAGAGGTAGCTGTCAGGACAGAGAGGTAGCTCAGGACAGAGAGGTAGCTCGGACAGAGAGGTTAGAGGCGTCGTAAGGACAGAGAGGTGCGCTCCGACAAAGGTATAGTCTCGGAAAGAGGTAGCTGCCGGACAGAGGGTACGCTCGACAGGTATGCTCCGGGAATGAGTGGCAGCTCGCGGACTTGGCAGCTCCGGTACTGATGGAGCTCCGGACTGTGAGAGAGATTGATAGAGCTGAGATATAGTATGAGTTACAACGCTTTAAACTGAGGAGAATCCAGGTTGAACTCTAAACTGAGAGATAATGTAACTAAACTGATTAGAGCTCGCAGAATCCTAATATTACTCAGAACTGACCTGGGAGAATATTACGTTGTAGCCAGCGTGGAGAGAGTTATTCACTCCGAACATAGATGCTGCGAGAGAGATTAATATTACTAAACTGAGGCAGAAGAGAACCTTATTACTCCACCACTAGAGAGCCTTGAGTAGTATTACTAATCTGAGAGGTATTACTAAAAATACTGAGAGAGTGTTAGCGCCAAAGCTGAGAGAATATTACTAAACAGAGACACGGTAATTACTAAACTGCAGAGAGCTGCTGAGAGGGTATTAGGTCTATGACCTACAACTGAGAATATTATACTAAATCTCTGAGAGAGTATTACTAAACGTGAGGGCAGCTCGAGAATATGTTAACCTGCGAACTGGAGGAGGCAGCAGTCTCATTACAAAAACTGAACCGAGGAGGAGTATTTACTCGGAGCAGCTGCATCGAAAGTTATTACTGCGAACTGTGAGAGAGTATACTAGAGAGCTGCAAGGACTGACCGATGTACATGTGAAGGACGCACAAGCCTTAGGGATGAACGCTATCATCTGAAACTGAGAGGGGCAGGGCGTTACCATATTATGCATTGCAACTGAGAGAGTATTAACGGGCTGAACCCCCGACAGAAGTGTGAACTTACTAATACTGAGGAGAGGAGAAATTACTCAAGAGCGTGACGAGAAATATTACTGAAACTGATAGGGCAGCTTCGAGAAATGAATCCACTAGAATAGTGGAGCGAGAGCTGAGAGAATATGAACTAACCCAAGGCCTAGAGAGTTATTACTAAACCTCGTAGGGAGATATCTACTAGACACTTGATGAGCCCAGGCTCATTAGCTAAAACTGACTGACTGGGGTAGAATATTACTTAAACTGCGTATAGAGTATTCATTGCTGAACCCGAACAGGATATCTAACTCAAATGACTGCTGAGCCTGGGGAGAAAGTACCGTAAACTGAGAGAATATCATTCCTGAAAAACTGGACGAGAATATTACTAGAACTCGAGAGAGCTGAGAAATTATGGGACTAAACCTGAGAGAGTATTACTAAACGACTGACTGGGCTGGATATTAGCTGTACTGAGGGCAGAGACTCTAATTACTAAACTGGTGAGACTGGGAGAATTTACTAGCTAGGAGCGTGAGTCGTCGCAATGGACCGCTACCCTATTATATTACTAAACTGAAGAGAATAACTAAACTGAGGAGAGTAATTTACTAAAAAACTGAGAGAATATTACTAAAACTGAGAGAGTATTACTAATTATAGCGTGAGTGAAGCCATCTGAGAGAATATTACTAAAACGTGAGAGATATTACCTAAATGAGAGAGTATTACTAAACTGAGGAAGTATTACTAAACTGAGAGCAATATTTACTAAACTGAAGAGAGTATTACTAAACTGATAGATCTGAGAGAATATTACTAAAACTGAGAAATATTACTAAACTGAGAGAGATTACTAAACTTGAGAGAATATACTAACTGAAGAGTATTACTAACCCGAGAGGAGTATTACTAAACTGAGGAGAGTATTACTAAACTGAGGAGAATATTACTAAAACTGAGAAGATTACTAAACTGATAGGGGGGGGGGGGGGTGGGTGGGGGGGGGGGGGGGGGGGGGGGGGAGGGGAGGGGGCGGGGCTGGGGGGGGGGGGCTGGGGGGGGGGGCTGGGGCGCGGGGTGGGCGGGGTGTGGGGGCGGAGGGCTGCGGGGGGGGGGGGCTGGAGTGGGTGGGCGGGGGTGGGGCGTCTGGGGGGGGGCGGGAGGCGTGGGCGGGGGGGCTGGGAGGGGGCGGGGGGTATGCTGGCGGTCGTCTTGGGGGGGAGGGGCTCGGGGGGCGGAGTGGGGCGGGGGGGGCGGTGGGGCTCTGGGCGGAGGGCTGCGGGGGGGGGCTGAGGCTGGGGGCGGGGGGCGGGGGTCGGGTGGCTGGGCGCGCGCAGGGGCTTCGGGGGCTGAGTGGCGTGGGCTGGTGGCGTGCGGTCTGGGCGGGGGCGTCGGGGGCTGGAGGGCTGGGGCTGGGGGGTGGGGGGGGGGGGCGGTGCGGGGTGGGGCGTGGGCCCGAGGCTTCGCGTGAGGGGCGTGGACGGGGAGGCGGGCGTCTAGCGGGCTCGTGGGGGGGGTGGACTGGGGGGGGAGGCGGGGGAGTGGGAGCGGCGGGGGGCTAGGGTTGGCGTGGGCAGGGGGGGGGGGGGGAGCGGGGGGGGGAGGTGGGGTGGAGCGTGCGAGGGGATGGCGGGGGCTGGGGCAGACAGGGGGGTGGGGGGGGGCAGGAGTGGCTGGGCGAGGGGGGGGGGGGGAGCGGGGAGGGGGGGGCGGGTGCGGGCGGGAGCGGGGGGCGGGGGGGGGCGTGGGGGGCGAGGGGGGAGGCGAGGAGTGGGCTGGCGGAGCGGCGGGGCGTGGGGGGGGGGAGGGAGTCGGGGGAGGTGGGGGGGTGGCGTCGGGCGAGGACGGGGCGGGCTGGGGCGGGAGGGAGGGGCGCGGGGGAGGTGGGGCTCAGGAGGGCGGGCGGGGCGGGGGGGGGGGGCGGGACGGCGGAGTGGCTGGCGAGGGAGGGGGCGGCGCGTGGGGGGGCAGGGGATGGCGGGTGCGGAGCCGGGCGCGGGGGGCTGGGGGGGGCGGGGGGGGAGGGCGGGGGATGGCTGGCAGAGGAACGGCGGGGGCTGGGGGGGGGGGGGGGGCAGGCGGAGGGGGAGGGCTCGGGGACGGGCGGGGCGGGTGGGCAGGGGGGGGGGGGACCGCGGAGTGGGGGGCGGTCAGAGCGCGGGCGGGGCTGGGGGGGGCGGGGACGCAGGGGCGCAGGTGGCAGAAAAGGCGGGGCGGAGGGGGGGGGGGGGGGGGGCGGGGGGTTGGGGGAGGCGAGGGGGTGGGGGGGAGGGGGGGGGGGCGGTGGGGGGGGGAGCGGGGGGGCGCCGGAGGGGCGGGTGGCGAGGGGGGCCGGTGGGGCTGGGGAGCGGGGCGGACCGGGAGGGTGTAGCGGTGTGTGGCGTGGGCGGGGGGAGCTGGGGGGGTGCGCGGGGAACTGGGGTACGGGGGCCGCGGGGGGCTGGGGAGGGCGCGACGAGGGGCGGGGCTGGGGCCGGAGGGGCCGGAAGGAGGTGCGGGGGTGGAGGAGGAGCCCAGGGCTCTGGAGGGGGGAGGGGTGCACGGGAAAGGGGCCCGGTTGGTGGGCGGGTGGGAGCTGAGATAATGGATTACGTAATAAGCCACTGAGGTGAGTATGGGACCCATATTTGAGCGTGCCCACCTGAAGAGGAGTATTACTAAACTGATAGAGCTGAGGATAACTATTACGGTAAAACTGGTATAGGGCAGAATATTTACTTAAATGAGAGAAGTATTACTAAAAGTGACGTAGAGCTGAGATAATATTACTAAACCTGACGAGAATATTACTAAACTGACGGATATAGCAGTCAGTTACTAACTCCTCGGAGTAGAATTATTTAAGCTAAACTGAGAGAGGACACGACCGCCTCTTGGAGCACCCGAGCCCTTCTCAAAACCAAGAGAGTGTTAGCTAAACTGAGAGAATATTCCACCTATTACAAGAGAATCCCCCATTGACTATAGAAAAACTGAGGGATCGCACGCCTGATGATGAATATTACTAAATCTTTTAGAGAGCCCTCATTACGCAACACTGAAAGAGAGTTATTGCTCAAAGACTGAGCCGAGAATTATTTACTCAACTGTTAGAGAGTATTAACATAAAAACTGAGAGAGTATTTACTCAACTGAGAGAGAGTTATTACTTCAAACTGAGAGAGTATTACTAAACTGAGAGGAGTATAACTCAACTGAGGGAGTTATCACTTAAACTGAGAGAAATGGGGAATAGTTACTCAACGGAGAGTATTACTAAACCGAACAGAGTATTACTAAACTGACGAGAAAAATACTAAACTGAAGAGAATATTACTAAACTGAGAGAATATTACTAAACTGAGAGAGCTGAGAGAAATATGAACGTAACCCGAGGAGAGTATTACTAAACTTTGAGAGAATATACTAAAACGTGAGAGAGAAGTGGAGTTACTAAAACTGATGGGAGAAGTATTACTAAACTGAAGAGAGTATTACTAACCGGACAGAGTATTACTAAACGAGCGAAAATACTTAAACTGAGAGAATATTACTATACACTCCGACGGCAGAGACATATTACTAAACGGGAGAGAGCTTGGAGGAGAATCCTGTACTTAACCTGAGTGAGAGTGATACCGTGAAAACTGAGAGAATATTATTGAACAGCGTGCGCGAGGGAGATATTAACTTAAACTGACGAGGAGGATAATTAAACACTACAACTGAGGAGATGCTGGTACGAGAATATTTACTAAACTGGGGAATATTACTAAACTGAGAGAGTATTTACTAAAACTGGAGCTGAAATATTAACTAAACGTGTGGACCAGAGTTAGTGGAGCGAATAAACTGATCGGCACTCCCGGAGGCGAGAATATTACTAAACTGAGAGAATATTACTTAAAACTGACCCCGAGAGTAGTATTACGAGAGAGCGATGAGAGCCGAATTTAATTACTTAAGAGCTGAGACCGAAGGATACGTAGTTTAAGCTAACCCGAGAGGGGAGTGTGTGAGCGTGAACTGAGAGGTGAGGTGGACTAAACTGAGGGAGAATTATTTTATAGAACTGAGAGAGTATGTACTAGACTGAGTAGAGGCTGGAGGGATAAATCACTGGTACTAAACTCTGAGATACATTATATGATACTAAACTGACAAGTAGCTCAGTTGACTAACTGAGTGAGCGCGGGCGTAGTAATTACTAACTCGGCGACCGACGAGTATAATACTCAACCCGGAGTTAGATACTAAAACTGAGAGAGTACTACTAAACTGAGAGAGTGTTTACTAAACTGAGAGAATATTACTAAACTGAGACGCAATATTACTACGTGAGAGAGCTGAGAGAATATTACTAAACTGAGAGAATATTACAAACTGCAGCCAGAGCCTATTACTCCAAACACCCTAGAGGGATGAGCTGAGGAGAACCTCCTCACTAAATCTGAGAGAATATACTAAACTGAGAGAATATTATTAAAACTGAGAGAGTATTACTTAAACTGAGAGAGTATTACTAAACTGGAGGACAGTTTTACTAAACTGAGAGAGTTTAAGTAGAACTGAGAGAATATTACTTTACCCGAGGAGAGTAGTATTACTAAACTGAGGAAAATATTACAAACTGAGGAGAATATTGACTAAACTGAGGAGGGAATATTACTAAACTGAGGGAGAAATTACTAACTTGAGAGGGACCAATCATTACTAAAATGAAGGAGAATATGTTCTAAAACTTGAGGGAGAATTTAACTAAACTGAGAGATTTATTACTAAACTGAGAGAATTATTACTAAACTAGAGAGAATGCCCCCGACATTACTAAACTGAGAGCATATGAGTTACTCAAGCTGAGAGAGATTACTAAATGAGAGAGGTATGAACTCAATGAAGAGCAGTATCACTAAACTGAGACAATATACTCAACTGAGAGCACTATTACTAACCGAGAGAGTCATACTAAAACTGAGAAGAATATTACTAAACTCGAGAGAATATTACTAAACTAGAGAATATTACTAAACTGAAGGAGAATATTACTAAAATGAGAGAGCTGAGAGAATATTACTAAACTGAGGAGATATACTAAAACAGAGAGCAGTATTACTCAACTGAGAGAAGTATTACTAAACTGAGAGAGTATTACTAAAAACTGAGAGGAGAGTGTTTACTAAACTGAGAGCATTATTTACTCAAACTGTGAGAGTATAAACAATTACTGAGAGAGTATTACTCAACTGAGAGAGTATTACGTCAACTGAGAGAGTATTACTAAACTGAGAGAGTATAACTCAACTTGAGGGGAGTCATCACTAAACTGAGAGATATTACTCAACTAGAGAGTAATTACTAAAACCGACATAGTATTACTAAACTGAGAGAAAATTACTAAAACTGAGAGAATATTACTAAACTGACGAGAATACCTTACTAAACTGAGAGAGCTTTATATAGAAGACCTCATGACTAACCCGAGAGAGTTTACTAAACTGAGACAGTTTTTACTAAACTGATGCAGAGTTTGTAATAAACTAGAGAATATTACTTACCGAGAGAGTATTACTAAACTGAGAGAATATTACTAAACTGAGAGAATATTACTTAACAACGTGCAGAGCAATTAAACTAAACTGAGAGAATATACTAAACTGAGAGAATATTACTAAACTGCAGAGTATGGAGTAATATTTCTAAACTTTGACTAGATATTACTAAACTGGAGGGCGAGAATATTACTAAACTGAGGAGAGGTAATTACCTACAACTCGCCAGAGAATATTACTAAACTGGATATGAAGAATATTACTAAAACTGAGGCCGCAGAAGCAATTTCTAAATGTAGAGAATTATTAACTACAAACGCGTGAGAATTATTTACATAAACTCGAACCGAAATATACTAAACTAGAAATATTACTAAACTGAGAGAATATTACTCAAACTGAGAGAGTATTTACTAAACTGAGAGGAGTATAACTCAACTGAGAGAGTATCAACTAAACTGAGGAGAATATTACTCCAACTGAGAGACTATTACAACCGAGAAGTTATTACTAAAACTGAGAGAATATTACTTAAAAACTGAGAGAATGATTACTAAACTAGAGAATATTACTAAACTGAGTAGAATATTACTAAATGAGGAGGTGAGAGAATATTACTAAACTGAGAGGATATTACTAAACAGAGAGAGTATTACTCAACTGAGAGAGAGTATTACTAAACTGAGAGAGTATTACTAAACTGAGAGAGTGTTACTTAAAACTGAGAGATTTATACTCAACTGTTGAGCAGTATTACAATACTGAGAGGAGTATTACTCAAACTGATGAGAGTATTACTCAACTGAGAGGTATTACTAAAACTGAGGAGAGTATAACTCAACTGAGGAGTATCACTAAACTGAAGAAATATACTCAACTGAGAGTGTGTAAATATGGTGTAACTAACCCGACGTCAGAAGTTACTATAACGTTTTGAGAGAAGAAAATTACCTAAACTGATTGAGATTATTACTAAACTGATGAGAAATTATACTAACTAGAGAGCTGACGGAGAAAGAGAGCTTGATGAGAATATCGACAACCCGAGAGAGTATACCTTAGAATCGAGAACCAGTGAGAAAATATTACTAAACTGATGGAATATTACTAAACGATGAGAATATTACCCTAAACGAACGACGCGCCCTCTGAGATGCTTCGATCACTCCACGCGGTAAGCCCGGGGGGTCGTAGAGGCATGTTGGCTCAGGTATCCAACCCGGCTTCGCCACACTCCCCTTTAGCCCCCCCCCCAATAAATTTTTGGGGTGAGCCTCTCGGGTTTCCAGCCACTCTGCCTTGCAAGCGCCTCATAATGCCGCCTCTCCGCTTTTGATGCCTCCAGCTCCGCTTGGACGGCGACACTCCTCTGGCTCTGCCCAGGGGTCCTTCTCCGTCCAGAATCTCCTCCCATGTCCATTCCTCCTTGTATCGCTGCTGCTGTTGCTGCTGCCCGGTTGCCACGCTGCTTGGTCCGGTGTTGGTGGTGTTTCTGTAACGGCTTTCTTCCCATCTCTTCATCCGAAGAGGGTGTAGCAAGGATTGGACCAAAGGTGCAGCGCGGCTAGTGTTCAACATGTTTAATACAGAACAAGTGAAACACTACAAACAACAATACCAAAATAACAAATGTGGCAAAACCGATACAGACCTATCTGGTGCAGAACACAAAACACAGAGACAGGTAACAAAACACCCACAAAATCCCAACACAAAAACAAGCCTCCCTATATATATGATTCTCAATCAGGACAACGATTACCATCTGCCTCTGATTGAGAACCATATTAGGCTGGACATAGAAGAAACAGACCAACTAGGACACACAACATAGAATTCCCACCCAGCTCACGCCTCCTGACCAACTAAACACATACAAAACAACAGAAACAGGTCAGAACGTGACACGCTGTTGACATCGTCGGCTGACAGCAGGTTGCCTGTTCTAATGCAAGATTAAAGGAAGGATTCTGGTCCTGTTGTCATGTCCTCAGACATTGAAAATGTACATTACATACCTTTCCCACAGAGTATTACTTGTATAACTGCGAACTGCTGTATCATTCATTTTCTCCAGATGTGGGTTCTTTGATGTCTTTGTCTCTGCATTTCCAATGAATTGCGAACATGTAAGTTAAAACAGGCGAGGTTTAACGTGCAGGCAGTTTAAGCAGCCTAAGCAGAGCCTTTAAGCTGTGAAATATATGGTCTCCCCTGTGGTTAATTTACCAACGTGGCATTAACCAACAGTCCAATTCAATATATTACTGCCACAACATTGCTCATAACAGTGGTCCATATCAACCAGAAATCCTGAAACTCTTTGTCAGTACATTTCTTCTAGATTTACAGTTTACAGGACTTGTGGTTTGTGTAATAATGAATTAAGCTCTTGTTTATAAAGGTCAGCATAGTCGACATAGACATGCACTGAGCTGAACTGATTGCTTAATGTCAATTGATTAGAGCAGCAACAACAATATCATCCACGTAATATTCCTGAACGGATTGGTGTACACTAATCATATTCAAATGTCAGGACAATAAACATTACGTTGTTCAAAATTTCAATTAGGCAGGGCAAGGATTAGCCATGTATCCCACGTGTAGGTCAGCATGTTTTACATCATAGCTGTCTGTGCACGCTCCGAGACGTGTAGTCAGCAGTGTTTTACGTCATTAGCTGTCTGTGCACGCTCCGAGACGTGTAGTCAGCATGTTTTTACGTCATAGCTGTCTGTGCACGCTCCGAGACGTTTAGTCAGCATGTTTTACGTCATAGCTGTCTGTGCACGCTCCGAGACGTGTAGTCAGCATGGTTTACGTCATAGCTGTCTGTGCACGCTCCGAGACGTGTAGTTCAGCATGTTTTACGTCATAGCTGTCTGTGCACGCTCCGAGACGTGTAGTCAGCATGTTTTACGTCATACTGTCTGTGCACGCTCCGAGACGTGTAGTCAGCATGTTTTACGTCATAGCTGTCTGTGCACGCTCCGAGACGTGTAGTCAGCATGTTTTACGTCATAGCTGTCTGTGCACGCTCCGAGACGTGTAGTCAGCATTTTACGTCATAGCTGTCTGTGCACGCTCCGAGACGTGTAGTCAGCATGTTTTACGTCATAGCTGTCTGTGCACGCTCCGAGACGTGTAGTCAGCATGTTTTACGTCATAGCTGTCTGTGCACGCTCCGAGACGTGTAGTCAGCATGTTTTACGTCATAGCTGTCTGTGCACGCTCCGAGACGTGTAGTCAGCATTGTTTTACGTCATAGCTGTCTGTGCACGCTCCGAGACGTGTAGTCAGCATGTTTTACGTCATAGCTGTCTGTGCACGCTCCGAGACGTGTAGTCAGCATGTTTACGTCATAGCTGTCTGTGCACGCTCCGAGACGTGTAGTCAGCATGTTTTACGTCATAGCTGTCTGTGCACGCTCCGAGACGTGTAGTCAGCATGTTTTACGTCATAGCTGCTGTGCACCGCTCCGAGACGTGAGTCAGCATGTTTTTACGTCATAGCTGTCTGTGCACGCTCCGAGACGTTGTAGTCAGCATGTTTTACGTCATAGCTGTCTGTGCACGCTCCGAGACGTGTAGTCAGCATGTTTTACGTCAATCTGTCTGTGCACGCTCCGAGACGTGTAGTCAGCATGTTTTACGTCATAGCTGTCTGTGCACGCTCCGAGACGTGTAGTCAGCATGTTTTACGTCATAGCTGTCTGTGCCACCTCCGAGGACGTGTAGTTCAGGCATGTTTACTCATAAGCTGTCTGTGCACGCTCCAGACGTGTTAAGTCTAAGCCATGGTTTTTAACATCACTTAGGCATAGTCTGTGCACGCTCCGAGACGTGTAGTCAGCATGTTTTACGTCATAGCTGTCTGTGCACGCTCCGAGACGTGTAGTCAGCATGTTTTACAGTTATTCACATTAAAATAGACACTTGGAAAATGTGAATGATGGAGTGATCTCAGATTTTTTTAGAGGTGAAAGAACATTTAAAATTGGTCCTAGCCGTTAGAGGAAGCCTATACTTCTAATTTCATCTAAGGTATGACACCTAGTAATTCATATGTTCTAGACAGAGTGACAGACCAGGACATGACTCATAATATAGCCAAGTCATTTTAATGCATGTAGAGGTCAATGTTAATAACATCAGGCTGTTAGAAAAGTCCAAGCTTCTGGCATCTCCCAGTCAAGAGCAAGGGTGAGTAGCCAAGGGGTTTAGCTGCACCTGGCTACAGGTTTGAATCACAGATGTAGCCATTGGAAGTACTCCAGAGAAAATGTCAGCCACTTTATTACTTTTTATAGACTTGGGATAAAAGAGACCATTGAATTCTGCAGTGTCAATACAATAACGGATGATTGACACACATAGAATCCCTTTTATAGGCGATACTAAACTCGAGAAGCGGGCGGTACTCGCCGTCCCTCGAGGTTAGAGAGGCGGGCCGGTAACTCGCCGGTAGCCTGCGAGGTTAGAGAGGCAGGGCCGGAATCGCCTGTAGCCTCGAGGTTAGAGGAGCGGGCCGGTAACTCGCCGGTAGCCTCGAGGTTAGAGGACGGGCCGGTAACTCGCCTGTAGCCCTCGAGGTTAAGAGAGACGGCCGGTAACTCGCCTGTAGCCTCGAGGTTAGAGAGAGCGGGCCGGTAACTCGCCTGTAGCCTCGAGGGTTAGAGAGACGGGCCGGTAACTCGCCTGTAGCCTCGAGGTTAGAGAGGCGGGCCGGTAACTCGCCTGTAGCCTCGAGGTTAGAGAGACGGGCCGGTAACTCGCCTGTAGCCTCGAGTTAGAGAGGCGGGCGGTAACTCGCCTGTAGCCTCGAGGTTAGAGAGGCGGGCCGGTAACTCGCCGTAGCCTCGAGGTTAGAGAGCGGGCCGGTAACTCGCCTGTAGCTTGAGGTAGAGCGGGCCGTAACTCGCCGGTAGCCTCGAGGTTAGAGAGACGGGCCGGTAACTCGCCTGTAGCCTCGAGGTTAGAGGGCGGGCCGGTAACTCGCCTGTAGCCTCGAGGTTAGAGAGACGGGCCGGTAACTCGCCGGTAGCCTCGAGGTTAGAGAGACGGGCCGGTAACTCGCCTGTAGCCTCGAGGTTAGAGAGGCGGGCCGGTAACTCGCCTGTAGCCTCGAGGTTAGAGAGACGGGCCGGTAACTCGGCCTGTAGCCTCGAGGTTAGAGAGGCGGGCCGGTAACTCGCCGTAGCCTCGAGTTAGAGAGGGGGCCGGTTAACTCGCCTGTAGCCCTCGAGGTTAGAGAGGCGGGCCGGTAACTCGCCTGTAGCCGTCTGAGGTTAGAGAGGTGAGGCCGGTAACTCGCCTGTAGCCTCGAGGTTAGAGAGACGGGCCGGTACTCGCCTGTAGCCTCGAGGTTAGAGAGGGGCCGGTAACTCGCTGTAGCCTCGAGGTTAGAGAGGGGGCCGGTAACTCGCCTGTAGCCTCGAGGTTAGAGAGACGGGCCGGTACTCGCCGGTAGCCTCGAGGTTAGAGAGGCGGCCGGTAACCTCGCCGGTAGCCTCGAGGTTAGAGAAGCGGGCCGGTAACTCGGCTGTAGCCTCGAGGTTAGAGAGCGGCCGGTAACTCGCCTGTAGCCTCGAGTGTTAGAGAGACGGGCCGGTAACTCGCCTGTAGCCTCGAGGTTAGAGAGGCGGGCCGGTACTCGCCTGTAGCCTCGAGGTTAGAGAGAGGGCCGGTAACTCGCCTGTAGCCTCGAGGTTAGAGAGAGTGGGCCGGTAACTCGCCTGTAGCCTCGAGGTTAAGAGAGGAGGCCGGTAACTCGCCGTTGTAAGCCTCGAGGTGTAGAGAGACGGGCCGGTAACTCGCCGGTAGCCTCGAGGTTAGAGAGCGGGCCGGTAACTCGCCGGTAGCCTCGAGGTTTGAGAGGCGGGCCGGTAACTCGCCGTAGCCTCGAGGTTAGAGAGACGGGCCGGTAACTCGCCTGTAGCCTCGAGGTTAGAGAGCGGGCCGGTAACTCGCGTAGCCTCGAGGTTAGAGGACGGGCCGGTAACTCGCCTGTAGCCTCGAGGTTAGAGAGACGGGCCGGTAACTCGACTGTAGCCTCGAGGTTTAGAGAAGGCGGGCCGGTAACTCGCCTGTAGCCTCGAGGTTTAGAGAAGACGGCCGGTAACTCGCCGGTAGCCTCGAGGTTAGAGAGACGGGCCGGTAACTCGCCTGTAGCCTCGAGGTTAGAGAGGAGGGGCCGGTAACTCGCCTGTAGCCTCGAGGTTAGAGACGGCGGGCCGTAACTCGCCTGTAGCCCCTCGAGGTTAGAGGAGGCGGCCGGTAACTCGCTGTAGCCTCGAGGTTAGAGAGGCGGGCCGTAACTCGCCTGGTAGGCCTCGAGGTTAGAAGACGGCCGGTAACTCGCCGTAGCCTCGACGGTTAGAGAGACGGGCCGGTAACTCGCCTGTAGCCTCGAGGTTAGAGAGGCGGGCCGGTAACTCGCCTGTAGCCTCGAGGTTAGAGAGACGGGCCGGTAACTCGCCGCTAGCCTCGAGGTTAGAGAGACGGGCCGGTAATCGCCGTGTCCTGAGGTTTAGAGAGGAGGGCCGGTAACTCGCCTGTAGCCTCGAGGTTAGAGAGACGGGCCGGTAACTGCCTGTAGCCTCGGTAGAACTGGCCGGTACTCGCCGGTAGCCTCGAGGTTAGAGAGGTGGGCCGGTAACCTCGCTGTAGCCTCGAGGTTAGAGGAGCGGGCGGTAACTCGCCTGTAGCCTCGAGGTTTAGAAGAGGTGGGCCGGTAAACTCGCCTGTAGCCTCGAGGTGAGAGAGCGGGCCGGTAACTCGCTCTGTAGCCTCGAGGTTAGAGGGGGGGAGGGGGGGGGGGGGATTGGGGGGGGGGAGGCGGGGGTAGATGGGTTAGGGTGTGTGTGGGTTGAGGGGGGGGGGGTGGGCCGGTAACTCGACGTGTAGCCTCGAGGTTAGAGAGGTGGGCCGGTAACTCGCCTGTAGCCTCGAGGTTAGAGAGACGGGCCGGTAACTCGCCGGTAGCCTCGAGGTTAGAGAGGCGGCCGGTAACTCGCCTGTAGCCTCGAGGTTAGAGAAGCGGGCCGGTAACTCGCTGTAGCCTCGAGGTTAGAGAGAGCGGGCCGGTAACCGACATCGTAGCCTCGAGGTATAGAGAGGGGGCCGTAATCGCGTAGCTCGAGGTTAGAGAGCGGGCCGGTACACTCGCCTGTAGCCTCGAGGTTAGAGCGACGGGCCGGTAACTCGCCTGTAGCCTCGAGGTTAGAGAGACGGGCCGGTAACTCGCGCTGTAGCCTCGAGGTTAGAGAGGCGGGCCGGGTAACTCGCCGGTACGCCTCGAGGTTAGAGAACGGGCCGGTAACTCGCCTGTAGGAGGTTAGAGAGCGGGCCGGTAACTCGCCGTAGCCTCGAGGTTAGAGAGACGGGCCGGTAACTCGCCTGGTCGCCTCGAGGTTAGAGAGGCGGGCCGGTAACTCGCCTGTAGCCTCGAGGTTAGAGAGGGCGGGCCGGTAACTCGCCTGTAGGCCTCGAGGTTAGAGAGAGCGGGCCGGTAACTCGCCTCGTAGCCTCGAGTTAGAGGGCGGGCCGGTAACTCGCGTAGCCTCGAGTTAGAGAGACGGGCCGGGTAACTCGCCGGTAAGCCTCGGTTAGAGAGGGGGCCGGTAACTCGCCTGTAGCCTCGAGGTTAGGAGGCGGGCCGGTAACTCGCGTAGCCTCGAGGTTTAGAGAAGCGGGCGTAACTCGCCTGTAGCCTCGAGGTAGAGAGACGGGCCGGTAACTCGCCTGTAGCCTCGAGGTTAGAGAGGCGGGCCGGCAGAATCGCCTGTAGCCTCGAGGTTAGAGAGACGGTTTGAACCACTGAGCGGCCTGCTGGGAA
>NC_036875.1:39213125-39219354 GCF_002910315.2 Salvelinus sp. IW2-2015 | reverse complement strand
AGGTTAGAGAGGCGGGCGGTTACTCGCCCTGTTAGCCTCGAGGTTAGAGAGATGGGCCGGTAACTCGCTTGTATTGTAGCCTCGAGGTTAGAGAGACGGGCGGTTAACTCGCCGGTAGCTCTCGAGGTCAGAAAGGCGGGCCGGTAACTCCCGGTCACCTCGAGGTTAGAGAGGCGGGCCGGTAAACTCGCTTGTAGCCTCGAGGTTAGGAGAGACGGGCCCGGTAACTCGCCGGTAGCCTCGAGGTTAGAGAGGCGGGCCGGTAACTCGCCGGTAGCCTCGAGTTAGAGAGGCGGGCCGGTAACTCGCCTGTAGCCTCGAGGTTAGAGAGACGGGCCGGTAACTCGCTTGTAGCCTCGAGGTTAGAGAGACGGCCGGTAACTCGCCTGTAGCCTCGAGGTTAGAGAGATGGGCCGGTAACTCGCTGTAGCCTCGAGGTTGAGAGACGGGGCCGTAACTCGCCGTAGCCTCGAGGTTAGAGAGGACGGGCCGGTAACTCGCCGGTAGCCTCGAGGTTAGAGAGGCGGCCGGTAACTCGCCGGTAGCCTCGAGGTAGAGAGGACGGGCCGTAACTCGCCTGTAGCCTCGAGTTAGAGAAGCGGGCGGTAACTCGCCGGTAGCCTCGAGGTTAGAGAGGCGGGCCGGTAACTCGCCGGTACCTCGAGGTTAGAGAGACGGGCCGGTAACTCGCCTGTAGCCTCGAGGTTAGAGAAGCGGGCCGGTAACTCGCGGTAGCCTCGAGGTTAGAGAGACGGGCCGGTAACTCGCCTGTAGCCTCGAGGTTAGAGAGACGGGCCGGTAACTCGCGTAGCCTCGAGGTTAGAGAGGCGGGCCGGTACTCGCCTGTAGCCTCGAGGTTAGAGAAGACGGGCCGGTAACTCGCCTGTAGCCTCAGGTTAGAGAGGCGGGCCGGATAACTCGCCTGTAGCCTCGAGGTTAGAGAGACGGGCCGGTAACTCGCCTGTAGCCTCGAGGTTAGAGAGGCGGGCCGGTAAACTCGCGCTGTAGCCTCGAGGTTAGAGAGGCGGGCCGGTAACTCGCCTGTAGCCTCGAGGTTAGAGAGGCGGGCCGTTAACTCCGCCTGTAGCCTGAGGTTTAGAAGAACGGGCCGGTAACTCGCCGTAGCCTCGAGGTTAGAGAGACGGGCCGGTAACTCGCCTGTAGCCTCGAGGTTAGAGAGGCGGGCCGGTAACTCGCCTGTAGCCTCGAGGTTTAGAGAGACGGGCCGGGTAACTCGGGTAGCCTCGAGGTTAGAGAGGGCCGGTAACTCGCCTGTAGCCTCGAGGTTTAGAGAGGCGGGCCCGGTAACTCGCCTGTAGCCTCGAGGTTAGAGAGACGGGCCGGTAACTCGCCTGTAGCCTCGAGGTTAGAGAGGCGGGCCGGTAACTCGGCAGTAGCCTACGAGGTTAGAGAGTGGGCCGGTAACTCGCCTGTAGCCTCGAGGTTAGAGAGGCGGGCCAGGTAACTCGCCTGTAGCCTCGAGGTTAGAGAGGGGGCCGGTAACTCGCCTGTAGCCTCGAGGTTAGAGAGACGGGCCGGTAACTCGGCCTGTAGCCTCGAGGTTAGAGAGGTGGGCGGTAACTCGCCTGTAGCCTCGAGGTTAGAGAGAGTGGCCGGTAACTCGCCTGTGCCTCGAGTTAGAGAGACGGCCGGTAACTCGCCGGTAGCCTCGAGGTTAGAGAGGCGGGACCGGTAACTCGCCGTAGCCTCGAGGTTAGAGAGGGGCCGGTGACGCTGTAGCCTCGGTAGAAACGGGCCGGTAACTCGCCTGTAGCCTCGAGGTTAGAGAGACGGTGCCGGTAACTCGCCTTGTAGCCTCGAGGTTAGAGAGGGCGGCCGGTAACTCGCCTGTAGCCTCGAGGTTAGAGAGGCGGGCCGGTAACTCGCCTGTAGCCTCGAGGTTAGAGAGAGCGCGGCCGGTAACTCGCTGTAGCCTCGAGGTTAGAGAGGGGCCGGTAAACTCGCTTAGCCTCGAGGTTGAGAGACGGCGCCGGTAACTCGCCGTAGCCTCGAGGTTAGAGAGCGGGCCGGTAACTCGCCGTAGCCTCGAGGTTAGAGAGCGGGCCGGTAACTCGCCGGTAGCCTCGAGGTTAGAGAGACGGGCCGGTAACTCGCCTGTAGCCTCGAGGTTAGAGAGCGGGCCGGGATACTCGCCGGTAGCCTCGAGGTTAGAAGAGACGGGCCGGTAACTCGCCTGTAGCCTCGAGGTTAGAGAGACGGGAGCCGGTAACTCGCCTGTAGCCTCGAGGTTAGAGAGGCGGGCCGGTAACTCGCCTGTAGCCTCGAGGTTAAGAGACGGGGCGGTAACTCGCCTGTAGCCTCGAGGTTAGAGAGACGGGGCCGGGTAACTCGCCTGTAGCCTCGAGGTTAGAGAGGAGGGCCGGTAACTCGCCTGTAGCTCGAGGTTAGAGAGGCGGGCGGTAACTCGCCTGTAGCCTCGAGGTTAGAGAGCGGGCGTAACTCGCCTGTAGCCTCGAGGTTGAGAGGCGGGCCGATAACTCGCCTGGTAGCCTCGAGGTTAGAAAGACGGGCCGGTTAACTCGCCGGTGCCTCGAGGTTAGAGAGACGGGCCGGTAACTCGACTGTAGCCTCGAGGTTAGGAGGGGGCCGGTAACTCGCCTGTACCTCGATGTTAGAGAGACGGGCGGTAACTCGCCCTGGTAGCCTCGAGGTTAGAGACGGGGCCGGTAACCCGCCTGTGCCTCGAGGTTAGAGAGACGGGCCGGTAACATCGCCTTAGCCTCGAGTTAGAGAGACGGGCCGTAACTCGCCTGTAGCCTCGAGGTTAGAGAGGAGGGCGGCGGTAACTCGCCGTGTAGCCTCGAGGTTAGAGAGGGGGGCCGGTAACTCGGTCTGTAGCCTCGAGGTTAGAGAGGCGGCCGGTTAACTCGCCTGTAGCCTCGAGGTTAGAGAGGTGGGCCGGTAACTCGCTGTAGCCTCGAGGTTAGAGAGACGGGCCGGTAACTCGCTGTAGCCTCGGAGGTTAGAGAGGGGCCGGTAACTCGCCTGTAGCCGAGGTTAGAGGGGGCCAGGTAACTCGCCTTGTAGCCTCGAGTTAGAGAGACGGGGCGGTAACTCGCCGGTAGCCTCGAGTTTAGAGAGGCGGACCGGTAACTCGCCGTAGCCTCGAGGTTAGAGAGAGCGGGCCGGTAACGGCATGTAGCCTCGAGGTTAGAGAAGCGGGCCCCGGGGTAACGAGATGTAGCCTCGAAGGTTGAGAGCCGTGGGCCGGCTAACTCGCCTGTAGCCTCAAGGTTAGAGAGACGGGCCGGTAACTCGCCTGTTAGCCTCGAGGTTAGAGAGACGGGCCGGTAACTCGCTTGTAGCCTCGAGGTTAGAGGAGACGGGCCGGTAACTCGCCTGTAGCCTCGAGGTTAGAGAGGCGGGCCGGTAACTCGCCGTGCCTCGAGGTTAGAAGACGGGCCGGATAACTCGCCTGTTAGCCTCGAGGTTAGAGAGACGGGCCCGGTAACTCGCCTGTAGCCTCCGAGGTTAGAGAGACGGGCCGGTAACTCGCCTGTCGCCTCGAGGTTAGAGAGGCGGGCCGGGTAACTCGCCCGTAGCCTCGAGGTTAGAGAGGCGGGCCGGTAACTCGCGTAGCCTCGAGGTTAGAGAGACGGGCCGGTAAACTCGCCTGTAGCCTCAGAGTTAGAGAGGCGGGCCGGTAACTCGCCTGTAGCCTCGAGTGTTAGAGAGACGGGCCGGTAACTCGCGGTAGCCTCGAAGTTAGAGAGGCGGGCCGGTAACTCGCCGGTAGCCTCGAGGTTAGAGGGCGGGCGGTAACTCGCTGTAGCCTCGAGGTTAGAGAGACGGGCCGGTAACTCGCCTGTAGCCTGCGGTTAGAGAGACGGCCGGTAACTCGCCGTAGCCTCGAGGTTAGAGAGGCGCGGCGGAACTCGCCTGTAGCCTCGAGGTTAGAGAGACGGTTTGAACCACTGAGCGCCTGCTGGAAATCTGCAGAGAAAAACCCGGCTGTCGGAGGTTACCGGCTTAATATCCTTTATACTACCTACCGTTGTGCCCTTGAGCAAGGCACTTTACTTAAATGTTCCGGGGGTGCTGCTCTGGGATCTATGTGTTGTGTGTCAGGTTGGTTAGTGTGACAGCAAAACAAATAAGAATATCCGTGCAAATGGACCAATAAAGCACTTCTAGTCTGAAGAGACAGGATCAAAGACCATGGTAATGATAACAGTCATGTCCAGCCTGAAGATGCCCGACACAATCCTCCACACAAGAGCAGCCTGTTCCCCTCTCCTGTCCTCTAAAGGAGACCATGACTGCTTCCAAGCCATTCCCATGGCAAGTCAAGCAAAAAAACGTATTTCTCATACCTCCACACTGAGCTAACAGCACATAATAGCTTTTTCTCAGGTACCCCAGTATTTTACCCTTCAACGACCACCAGGGCATCCATCCTGCTTGTTCAGTCATGAAAGGGCCGGAATAATCTCTTCTATCTGCAGAGAAAAACCCGGCTGTCGGAGGGTTACCGGCTTKAATATCCRTGTATACTACCTACCGTTGTGCCCTTGAGCAAGGCACTTTACTTAAATGTTCCGGGGGTGCTGCTCTGGGATCTATGTGTTGTGTGTCAGGTTGGTTAGTGTGACAGCAAAWCAAATAAGAATATCCYTGCAAATGGACCAATAAAGCACTTCTAGTCTGAAGAGACAGGATCAAAGACCATGGTAATGATAACAGTCATGTCCAGCCATGAAGATGCCCGACACAATCCTCCACACAAGAGCAGCCTGTTCCCCTCTCCTGTCCTCTAAAGGAGACCATGACTGCTTCCAAGCCATTCCCATGGCAAGTCAAGCAAAAAAACGTATTTCTCATACCTCCACATGAGCTAACAGCACATAATAGCTTTTCTCAGGTTACCCCAGTATTTTTACCCTTCAACGACKACCAGGGCATCCATCCTGCTTGTTCAGTCATGAACAGGAGCCGGATAGACGGATCGATACGACCCAGTTAGAACCACTGCATTACTCAAATCAAAAGGCCCCACTCTCATCTTTAGCATCAGCCTGCTAGACAATGTGTTGTTAATAATGGATCCAGTTGTTCTGCTATCTGCTGATCACACGGTGAGACACARTACCTGCCACACTATGTGTGAATACTAATAGGCTTCCATTGTTATTTCTCTGATGCAATCAATTCTAATCTAGAGCCAATGGTCAATCACTTGACGCTGAAACAGGAAGCCTGCAGATGAGGACAGGAGAAGATGGAGGGTCAGCTTGGCATTGCTGCTAATATCCCACAGTCCTCCTCTCTCCTTGGGGCTGGGCTGGCTCTGCTTGGTAAATAAACAATAGAAACAGGCAGACCTTCTCCTGACATCCTCCCTGGCTCTCCTCTTTAGTTTAATCTGCTTCTATGTACCTGCCAGAGACAATAATGACTTGGAGCATTCTAGGGGCCTGGAAGATGCTCTGAAAAACATATTCCAAGTTAAATTACCAGAGGGACTGTGTAGGACACTGCAAACCTGATGGTGTATAAACACTGATAAGGGAAGATGGATGATGCAGAGAAAGGGCACAGAGATTTAAAGAGTTATAGCACCGACATGGCCAGGCTACTACTGTACACCATACACCCATATACCATTATAGCACCACCAGGCTATTACTGTACACCATACACCCCTATACCCATATAGTACCTCCAGGCTACTACTGTACACCATACACCCATATACCCATATAGCACCACCAGGCTACTACTGTACACCATACACCCATATACCCATATAGCACCACCAGGATACTACTGTACACCATACACCCATATACCCATATAGCACCACCAGGATACTACTGTACACCATACACCCATATACCCATATAGCACCACCAGTATACTACTGTACACCATACACCCATATACCCATATATCACCACCAGGCTATTACTGTACACCATACACCCATATACCCATATAGCACCACCAGGATACTACTGTACACCATACACCCATATACCCATATAGCACCACCAGGCTACTACTGTACACAGATACAAGCCCATGCATACTCCAGATAGCACAAAACCCCTAAGGGTAAATACTACGACAGACGAACACCCATCCCATAAGCACCACCAGCCTTCACTGTACACCATATACCATATACCCCAGCGAATAACTGTAACTCATATACCCATATAAGCACACCCAGGATACTACTGTACCACCCTATACTCTCATATGATGC
>NC_036875.1:39195370-39211677 GCF_002910315.2 Salvelinus sp. IW2-2015 | reverse complement strand
CTGTACCACCATTACACCCATATACCCATATAGCACCACAGGATACTACTGTACTACACCATACACCCATCATACCCATATAGCAACCACCAGGATACTTACTGTACACCATTACACACCATATACCCATATAGCACCACCAGGCTACTACTTGTAGCACCATACACCCATATACCCATATACACACACCAGGCTATTACTGTACACCATAACACCCATATACGCATATATGCACAACCAGGCTACTACTGTCATACACCCATATATCCCATATAGCACACCAGGATACTACTGTACACCATACACCCATATACCCATAAGCACCACCAGGCTACTACTGTACACCATATACCATATAGCACCACAGGATACTACTGTACACCATACACCCATATACCCATATAGCACCACCCAGGATACTACTGTACACCATATACCCATAATCACCACCAGGTACTACTGTACACCATACACCCATATATATACCACCAGGATACTACTGTACACATCACCATTACCCATATACACCACCAGGCTACTACTGTACACCATAACCCATATAGCACACCAGGATACTACTGTACACCATATACCATATAGCACCACCAGTACTACTATACACCATACCATAACCCATATAGCACCACCAGGATACTTATGTAACCACCATATACCCATATAGCACCACCAGGATACTACTGTACAACCATACCACCCATAATAGCACCACAGGCTACTACTGTACACCATATACCATATAGCACCACAGGATACTACTGTACACCCATATACCCATATACACCCAGGCTACCACTGTACACCATACACCATATCCCATATAGCACACCAGGATCTACTGTACACCATATACCATATAGCACCACCAGGTACTACTGTACACCATATACCCATATAGCACCACCAGGATAACTACGTACACCATACCACCCATATACCATATTACACCACCAGTATACTACTGTACAACCAATACCCATATATCCACCACAGGCTATACTGTACACCATATCACCATATACACCACCAGGCTACTACTGTACCATACACCATATACCCATATATCACCACCAGGCTACTACTGTACACCATACACCCATATACCCATAATCACCACCAGGGTACTACTGTACACCATATACCATTATAGCACCACCAGGACTACTACTGTACCCATAACCCAATATAGACCTACCAGGATACTACTGACACCATACACTCCATATACCCATATAGCACCACCAGGCTACATGTACACCTATTACCCATATACCCATATAGCACCACCAGGTACTACTTGTACACCATATATCCATATAGCACACCAGGTATACCTGTACCACCATACACCCATATAGCACCATACCAGGCTACTACTGTACACCATATACCCCCATATAGCACCACCAGGCGATACTACTGTACCACCATATACCCATATAGCACCACCAGTACTTTACTGTACAACCATACACCCATATACCCAGTATATCACCACCAGGCTACTACTGTACACCATATACCCCAATATAGCACCACCAGGTACTACTGTTACACCATATACCCATATAAGCACCACCAGGACTACTTACTGTACACCAGATACCCATATAGCACCACCAGGGATACTACTGACCCGTAGACCCATTATTAGCACCAAGGTACTACTGTTTACACCATACACCCATATACATATAGCACCACCAGGAACTACTGTACACCAACCCATAAGCACCACCAGCTACTGTACACCATATACCCATATGCACCACCAGGATACTACTGTACACATATACCCATATACCCATATAGCACCACCAGGTACTACTGTACACCATAACCCATATAGCACCACCAGGATACTACTGTTACACCATAATACCATATAGGCAACCACACGATGATACTTGTACACCATAACCCATATAGGCACCACCAGATACTACTGTACCCACCATACACCCATATACCCATATAGCACCACCAGGATACTACTGTACACCATATACCCATATAGCACCACCAGGATACTACTGTACACCATACACCCATACAGACTTTCATGATCATACGTTTTGTACTGAAGACAATCTTGTGTTGAAAAGCAAAAAGTATGCTGCAACCCTAACCAATGACCCATGTGAACAGCACAGTGTAACTGTGAAGATATACTTTGTTCTCCTCACTGGTTTTTATCAGAAAAAAATGTACCCAACTGCAGAAACATCAATCAGTTACATTACTGTAACAAAACAGGTGATKCTCTTCATGTGAGTGGTTCTAATAGCAACATGATAGAAGTGAATGAACAGGAATCGCTGGGGCCTGTTTAAAACAGTGCGTCTGATCTGGGATCTGTTTAAAATGCTGCGTCTGATCTGGGCCTTGTTTAAAACGCTGCGTCTGTTCCGGTAATAGCTGCACCATTGAGAGCATCTTGACTGGCTGCATGAAAGCTTGGAATGGCAAATACAGAGGGTAGTGCGTACGGCCCAGTACGGCCCAGTACGGCCCAGTACATCACCAGAAAGTTMGMTAGCCCTCTTTGATGTTACGTAGATTGATACATAGCTATGTTTTCATTTATAAAGCCCTGTTACAAAAAGTCCCACTACACCTAACATCATCATTAAACTTCAGACATAGGAGTTCCTTTGGTCTCTACTGAGTTAGGTAAATCAGCTTTGAGTTTTCTTGTACCTTATTTGTGGAACAAACTTCAAAATGTTGTTAAAATYTTCTGGTGCGTCGAGGTCAATTCAGAAAGCTYATTGAGGACCTTATTACTGATCAATGTGTTTGTTTTTTATGACCGGGTTTTTCTTTCTGCTTGCATTTTTGTATTTATATTTTGATGTGGGTATTTTATGTAATTTGTCATTCAGGCCTCATCTGTAAAAGAGACCTTGGTCTCAGTATGACTCCCTGATAAAATAAAGGTTAAATAACATTTAAAAAKCCACTGTGGCCGAGCTCCCTGACATTCAGGACCTCTATACCAGGCGTTGTCAGYGGAAGGCCCTAAACATTTTCAAAGACTCGACGGGGATGTAGTGGAGCAGGAGGAAAGATTCAAGTCCTCTGTGTCCACATCACTAAGGWTTTATCATGGTCCAAACACACCAACACAGTTGTGAAGAGGGAACGACAATGCCTCTTCCCCCTCAGGAGGCTGAAAAGATTTAGCATGGGCCTCAAAAACTTCTGAGAGCATCTTGACTGGCTGCACCATCGCTTGGAATGGCAACGGCTTGTCATCCTACCGCAAAGCTCTACATAGGGTAATGCGTACGGCCCAGTACATCACTGGGGCCAAGCTTCCTGCCAGCCAGGAACTCTATACCAGGCGGTGTCAGAGGAAAGCTCTAAAAATGGTCAAAGACTCCAGTCACCCAAGTCATAAACTATTCTCTCTGCTACTGCACGGCAAGCGATACCGAWTCACCAAGTCTGGAACRAACAGSACCCTGAACATCTTCTACCCCAGGCCATAAGAGCTGCATTGACCCTTTTTGCACTCTCTTTTGACTCATCACATKTGCTGCTGTTACTGTTTATCTGTCCTGTTGCCTAGTCTCTTTATCCGCATCTCTTTATCCCCATCTTATGCCGTGTGTTATAATTTATTTATTTCACTTTTTTTCTCTCTTGTTGGGAAGGGCCCGTAAYTAAGCATTTCACTGTTAGTTTACACCTGTTGTTTACCAAGCATGTGACAAATCAACTTTGATTTGATTTTAATCACTGAGGCTTGTTTTAAATACTGCGTCTGATTCACTAATCACTGGGGCTTGTTTAAAACGTTGCATATGATCCGGTAATCACTGGGACTTGTTTAAAACGCTGCATATGATCCGGTAAGCAGCTGGGGCTTGTTTAAAACCGCTGCATATGATCCGGTAATCACTGGGACTTGTTTAAAAACGCTGCATATGAATCCGGTAATCAACTGGGGCTTGTTAAAACGCTGCATATGATCCGGTAATCACTGGGCTTGTTTAAAACGCTGCATATGATCCGGTAATCACTGGGGCTTGTTTAAAACGCTGCATATGATCCGGTAATCACTGGGGCTTGTTTAAACGTTGCATATGACCGGTAATCACTGGGACTTGTTTAAAACGCTGCATATGATCCGGTAATCACTGGGACTTGTTTAAAACGCTGCAATATGATCCGGTAATCATGGGAACTTGTTTAAAACGCTGCGTCTAATCCGGTAATCACTGGGGCTTCTTTAAAACGCTGCGTCTGATGCGGTAATCACTGGGGCTTGTTTAAAACGCTGCGTCTGATCCGGTAATCACTGGGGCTTCTTTAAAACGCTGCATATGATCCGGTAATCACTGGGGCTTGTTTAAAACGCTGTGTCACGATCGTTATAATGAGTGGACCAAGATGCAGCGTGGTATGTTTCTATCCTCTTTATTTGGAAGAGAAACTCAAAGAAAAAACAATAAAGCGTAAAACGAAACGTGAAGCTAAATGTATCACTCGCAGGCAACTATACCTAGACAAGATCCCACAAAGCACAAAGGGGAAATGGCTGCCTAAATATGATCCCRAATCAGAGACAACGATAAACAGCTGCCTCTGATTGGGAACCATACCAGGCCAACATAGAAATATAATCACCTAGATGACCCACCCTAGTCACACCCCGACCTAACCAACATAGAGAATAAAAAGCTCTCTATGGTAAGGGCGTGACACGCTGCGTCTGTTCAGGTAATCACTGGGGCGTATTTAAAATGCTGCGTCTGATCRTGTAATCACTGGGGCTTGTTTAAAACGCTGTGTCTGACCCTGTAATCACTGGGGCTTCTTTAAAGCGCCGTGTCTGATCCGGTAATCACTGGGGCTTGTTTAAAACGCTGCGTCTGATCCGGTAATCTCAAATGATAACAATTTACTTTGTAGAGGTGCCCTCTTTGCTTGATTAACTCTGTGATCCATTAACTATCCCTAAAACATGCCTTAGAGGATCCCCTTCCCCTGCTTTGTAGTAGGCCGGATGTGGATGATATATTGTAGGCGGCAGAGAATGCCCCCTCTAGGAGAGCTGTCAGAGGTGCCCAGGAGTATGGGTGCTGTGTGTGTGTTGGTACCATAGGAGGCTGGTGAGAGGCAGATGGCTCAGAATAATGTCTGGAATTGAATGAATGGAATGCTATCAAGCACATGGAAACTATGTGTTTGATACCATTCTATTCCAGCCATTACTTTCAGCCCATCCTCCCCAATTTATATGCCACCAGCCACCCGTGGTGGTTATGTATGTGCCTGCATGAGTGTCTGTTCAAGTTCAGGAAATTGAGTGTGATAAGTAGATTTAATTGAACTTAGAAATGAGGGTTAATCATGGAAAAACAAGAGAAACTAATAGTTTACCTTAGTGGGAAATGAAACTCAATGAAGGTAGCTACACTGAACCAAAAACAACCTGTCATATTCATTCAGACATTATTTAAAAAACAGCTACTGGTTTAAAAGCTTTGGAGCTTTGTGTTGAATTAGTAATAACACAAACTCTCCTCTGTCACGACTGATAATATGCTGCCATCCCATTGTAAAAGTTTAGTTAGCTTTTTATTTGGATTAATGTTTTTCGGGATATGTTTCCATTTCACCAGAGACATCTTGAAAYCTCTGGGCCACAAGACAACTGTGGCGCAGCGGTCAAAGGCATCACTACAGACCCTGATTCGATCCCGGGCTGTATCACAACCGGCCGTGATCAGGAGTCCCATAGGGCGGCACACAATTGGCCCAGCGTTGTTGTCACGATCGTTATAAGGAGTGGACCAAGATGCAGTGTGGTATGMTTCCATCCTTTTATTTGGAAGAGAAAACTTAAAGCACAAAAACAATAAAGCGAATAAACGAAACGTGAAACTACATGCAGTGCAGAAAGCAACTAGACACAAACATAGTCAAGATCCCACAAATACAATGGGGAAATGGCTACCTAAATTTGATCCCCAATCAGAGACAACGATAAACAGCTGCCTCTGATTGGGAACCATATCAGGCCAACATAGATAAACCTGTCTCTTATACACATCTAGATGTGTATAAGAGACAGGAGACAATGATAAACAGCTGCCTCTGATTGGGAACCATATCAGGCCAACATAGAAATACAATTCCCCTAGATAACCCACCCTAAATCACACCCCGACCCAATCAACATAGAGAATAAACAGCTCTCTATTGTCAGGGCGTGACAGTTGTCCGGGTTAGGGGAGGGTTTGGCCGGGGTAGGCTATCATTGTAAATAAGAATTTGTTCTTAACTGGCTTGCCTAGTTAAATAAAAAAATACAACTGTGAGGCACAATAAAATGCGTTTCTCTTTCTTCAATACACAAAAGTCCAGAAGAATACCACTCCATGCAATGCACCCACAAAAACTAGCACTGAAAAGCTATTGTAACCTCAAGTTACCTAGAAAGTCATACAGTAAGCATTTTGACACATTTCCAATATATTTCTTATTGTCAGACATTTGCAGTGGTAAGACTGGATTGTTATTTCTGTAAATAACAGTGATCCACGCATGCTCCTAAGGCTTACCAAACACTTTTTTTTTAGGAATAATAATAATACATAACTCAAAGATAAGGCATCATCACAATGAAAGTAAATRATTTGTTTTCAGTATACTAATTGTTGTTGACCAACTTTGAGACTTTGCCAGTGTCTTGTGAAATACAGAGCCAACCCCAACCCTAACCCAGAAAAACAAATCAAACTGATGTGAACAAGTCAAGAGGGGATGCTGAAACTTCTGATTAAAGAGAATTTCCATCAAGGAAGTGCCCCGCTCTGAGAGTGCTGAACCGCACGCCACCCTGTAAGGGTCCCAGCACCTCAGAGACCCTTACAATTTCAGATCCAATTTCAGACATCAGACTGCTTGCAACATAAATGAAAACCCCTTTGAATGAAAATCAAGGAATCATCATTCTGTTTGACAAGTTTTGAAGCCACTGTCTGATCCACTGTTCTAAGCTAATGTACAGTACCAGTCAAAAGTTTGGACACACCTACTCATTCAAGGGTTTTCTTTATTTTTACTATTTTCTACATTGTAGAATAATAGCGAAGACATCAAAACTATGAAATAACACCAAAAACAAGTGTTGAASAAATKAAAATGTATTTTATATTTGAGATTCTTCAAAGCAGTACTGTATATGGCCAGACAATTGATTGGTCGGGGGAAAAAAATGGGGCATATTCGTTGCATTTTAGGAAATAGCATTATGTTTAATTCAGAAGTCACACAAATTCATCCAGGCCTGGTAAACAACAATACATAAACAATAAGATTTGCTTCCCACATGTTTATCCAAGCAGGGAATTAGGGCCAACGGCTTTATATTCTTAAGTGTACCAGGATGGTTTGAACACATGCTTTTCTATCATTCAGTACCTGTGCTACACACCCCATACATTTAAGTGCAGAGCTCAGAAATTAGACCATGTGTTATCCTGTGATTTGTTGACTCATATTTGTATAACGGTTTATTATCGTGCCATCAATTGTCCTCTTGCCAGGCAGACAAAAATGTAAATAACGCTCAGTATTACGTTCAGACGCAAATGTATTGTTTGTAATGAGTAGCAAACAAACAACACAGTCCATAGAATAATGCATTCAGGAAGAATTGCTGACTGGAAACTGGAGACTGAATGTGTGATAGATGACTTTCAGCTCAGCAACTGCACTAACTGTGTATCAATGAAAAAGCACTTATAGTAGGATAATGCTTAATGAACACATAACTGGTATGCTTTTTTGCACTGTCAGCCATTGTCATAATAGCTTAAGCACTGGCCAGGGAGTCAATATGGATTGGAGTAATGGCAGGGACCAGGGTGAGGGTTTGGATACAGCTGAAGCTGAAGCTAGGACACATGTGAGTCTGATAATATAGCACCGCTTCTGTCAGCGACACACTCTCACTGACTGAAGCAGTGCTATATTATTATTATTGGGCTAAGTCAGGGTGTCACGTTCGTCGTATGGAGGAAGAGAGAAGGACCAAGGCACAGCGTGATACGKATACATTCTTCTATTTATTTAACACGAAACGAAGAACACTTAAACAAACTAATCAAAACAACAAAACGAACGTGAAGCTATATATATATATATATATAAAGTGCAGACYCAAGCAACAAATACATAGACAATAACCCACAAAATCCCTAAAGAATATGGCTGCCTAAATATGGTTCCCAATCAGAGACAATGATYAACAGCTGCCTCTAATTGAGAACCAATCTAGGCAACCATAGACATACAAACACCTAGACTATAAAACACCCCATAAACATACAAAACCCCTAGACTAGACAAAACACATAAATCCCCCATGTCACACCCTGACCTAACCAAAATAATAAAGAAAACAAAGATAACTAAGGCCAGGGCGTGACARAGGGTCACACAGTGTTTCTTGGTAGTCTTAAACAAATCTACTTTGAAACAAAAGCATACACCTCACACACATGGTTATGGGCATTAAAAAAGAAGACACCTGTACCATGTCAGATATAGAATTTAAATGTATTACATTTTTCAAATCAAATCAAATCACATTTTATTTGTCACATACACATGGTTAGCAGATGTTAATGCGAGTGTAGCGAAATGCTTGTGCTTCTAGTTCCGACAATGCAGTAATAACCAACGAGTAATCTAACCTAACAATTCCACAACTACTACCTTATACACACATAAGTGTAAAGGGATAAAGAATATGTACATAAAGATATATGAATGAGTGATGGTACAGAACGGCATAGGCAAGATGCAGTAGATGGTATAGAGTACAGTATATACATATGAGATGAGTACTGTAGGGTATGTAAACATTATATTAAGTGGCATTGTTTAAAGTGGCTAGTGATACATGTATTACATAAAAGTGGCAAGATGCAGTAGATGATATAGAGTACAGTATAATCATATTACATATGAGATGAGTAATGTAGGGTATGTAAACATTATATTAAGTGGCATTGTTTAAAGTGGCTAGTGATACATTTTTACATAAATTTCCATCAATTCCCAATTCCCATTAAATCCCACTAAATGTTAGTGGTGGCTGTTTAACAGTCTGATGGCCTTGAGATAGAAGCTGTTTTTCAATCTCTCGGTCCCTGCTTTGATGCACCTGTACTGACCTCGCCTTCTGATGATAGCGGGGTGAACAGGCAGTGGCTCGGGTGGTTGTTGTCCTTGATGATCTTTATGGCCTTCCTGTGACATCGGGTGGTGTAGGTGTCCTGGAGGGCAGGTAGTTTGCCCCTGGTGATGCGTTGTGCAGACCGCACTACCCTCTGGAGAGCCTTAGGTTGTGGGCGGAGCAGTTGCCGTACCAGGCGGTGATACAGCCCGACAGGATGCTCTCGATTGTGCATCTGTAGAAGTTTGTGAGTGCTTTTGGTGACAAGCCGAATTTCTTCACCTCCTGAGGTTGAAGAGGCCTGCTGCGCCTCTTCACAACGCTGTCTGTGTGGGTGGACCAATTCAGTTTGTCCGTGATGTGTACGCCGAGGAACTTAAAACTTACTACCCTCTCCACTACTGTCCCGTCGATGTGGATAGGGGGGTGCTCCACCTGGGGGCGGCCCGTCGGAAGTCCAGGACCCAGTTGCACAGGGCGGGGTCGAGACCCAGGGTTCGAGCTTGATGACGAGTTTGGAGGGTACATGGTGTTAAATGCTGAGCTGTATGTGATGAACAGCATCTCACATAGGTATTCCTCTTGTCCAGATGGGTTAGGGCAGTGTGCAGTGTGGTGCGATTGCGTCGTCTGTGGACCTATTGGGTCGGTAAGCAAATTGGAGTGGGTCTAGGGTGTCAGGTAGGGTGGAGGTGATATGGTCCTTGACTAGTCTCTCAAAGCACTTCATGATGACGGAAGTGAGTGCTACGGGCGGTAGTCGTTTCAGCTCAGTTACCTTAGCTTCTTGGGAACAGGAACAATGGGTGCCCTCTTGAAGCATGTGGGAACAGCAGACTGGGATAAGGATTGATTGAATATGTCCGTAAACACACCAGCCAGCTGGTCTGCGCATGCTCTGAGGACGCGGCTGGGAATGCCGTCTGGGCCTGCAGCCTTGCGAGGGTTAACACGTTTTAAATGTTTTACTCACCTCGGCTGCAGTGAAGGAGAGCCGCAGGTTTGTTGGTAGCGGGCCGTGTCTGTGGCACTGTATTGTCCTCAAAGCGAGCAAAAAAGTTTTTTAGTCTGTCTGGGAGCAAGACATCCTGGTCCGCGACGGGGCTGGTTTTCTTTTTGTAATCCGTGATTGACTGTAGATCCTGCCACATAAGTGGGGAGAACAAGTATTTTGATACATGCCAATTTTGCAGGTTTTCCTACTTACACAAAACATGTAGAGGTCTGTAATTTTTATCATAGGTACACTTCAACTGTGAGAGACGGAATCTAAAACAAAAATCCAGAAAATCACATTGTATGATTTTTTAAGTAATTAATTTGCATTTTATTGCATGACATAAGTATTTGATCACCTACCAACCAGTAAGAATTCCGGCTCTCACAGACCTGTTAGTTTTTCTTTAAGAAGCCCTCCTGTTCTCCACATATATTACCTGTATTAACTGCACCTGTTTTGAACTCGTTACTGTAAAAAAGACACCTGTCCACACACTCAAATCAAACAGACTCCAACTCTCCCACAATGGCCAAGACCAGAGAGCTGTGTAAGGACATCAGGGGATAAAATTGTAGACCTGCAACAAGGCTGGGAATGGGCTACAGGACAATAGGCAAAGAGCTTGGTGAGAAGGCAACAACTGTTGGCACAATTATTGAGAAAATGGAAGAAGTTCAAGATGACGGTCAATCACCCTCGGTCTGGGGCTCCATGCAAGATCTCACCTCGTGGTGGCAATTCAATGATCATGGAGGAAGGTGAGGGTTAGCCCAGAACTACACGGCAGGACCTGGTCAATGACCTGAAAGAGAGCTGGGACCAACAGTCTCAAGTAAACCATTAGTAACACACTACGCAGTCCATGGATTAAAATCCTGCCAGTGCACGCAAGGTCCCCCTGCTCAAGCCAGCGCATGTCCAGGCCCGTCCTGCAAAATTGCCAATGACCATCTGGATGATCCAGAGGAGGAATGGGAGAAGGTCATGTGGTTCTGATGAGCAAAAATAGAGCTTTTTGGTCTAAACTCCAAACTAGCCGTGTTTGGAGAAGAAGAGGATGAGTTACAACCCCAAAGAACACCATCCCAACCGTGAAGCTGGACGTGGCAACATCATTGCTTTGGGGATGCTTTTCTGCAGAAGGGGACAGGACGACTGACTCGTATTGAGGGGAGATGATGGGGTCCATGTTCGCGAGAATCTTGGCCAACAACCTCCTTCCTCAGTAAAAAAGCAGTTGAAGATGGGTCGTGGCTGGGTCTTTCCCAGATGACAACACCCCGAAACACACAGTACCAGGGCACTAAGGAGTGGCCTCGTCAGAAGCATCTCAAGGTCCTGGAGTGGGCCTATGGCCAGCTCTCCAGACCTGAACCAACTAGAAAATCTTTGAGAGGGAGCTGAAAAGTCCGATTGCTAGGACAGCCCCGAACCTGAAGGATTCTGGAGAAAGATCTGTATGGAGGAGTGGGGCCAAAATCCCCTGCTCAGTGTGTGGCAAACCTGGGTCAAGAACTACAGGAATACGTGATGATCTCTGTTAATTGCAAACAAAGGCTTCTGTACCAAATATTAAGTTCTGCTTTTCGGATGTATCAAATACTTATGTCATGCAATAAAAATGGCAAATTAATTACTTAAAAAATCATACAATGTGATTTTCTGGATTTTTGTTTAAGATTCCGCCTCTCAAGTTGAAGTGTACCTATGATATAAAAATTACAGACCTCTACCATGCTTGTAAGTAGGAAAACCTGCAAATCGGCAGTGTAATAAAATACTTGTTCTCCCCCAACTGTACCGTCCTGTGTCTGAGCTTGTTGAATTGCGAACTTACTTTGTCTCTATACTGGCACTTAGCTTGTTTGATTGCCTTCGGAGAGATAGCTACACTGTTTGTATTCGTCATGTTTCCGGTCACCTCGCCCTGGTTAAAAGTGGTTCGCGCTTTCAGTTTCGCGTGAAATGCTGGCATCAATCCCACTGGTTTCTGGTTTCGGAATGTGAATTTTTGATATTCATCCCAAATATTACACTTTATATACATCACAGAATACTGAAATATAACAAAAACCAGTTTGACATAGAACAATAAATAAAATGAAAATAATTTATAATGAAAAATATTAGAAACATTCCACCCATGAGGCCACTAGAGTTGGTCAGTTGACTGCAGGAAAGGGCTACAGTGAGCACACACACATAGCCTAGAAGAGTGACTAAGCTCAGAGGATTTGATTGATCTTCTATTAGGGTTTTTAATGATGAGTTCACATGATGTGTACTTCGCCGGTCCATGGTCCATTACCAAAAATGATGCTGCCAGCTGCACCCAGGCTGCAGCTCATTAAGTCAATGGCTGGAACACCAGATTATGTTCAGAGTAGCAGCCTTTATAGGTTGATAACCTCTGTATTACTAGAAGCACTTTAGTTAAGAGGATATGTCTACAAATATAGAGTTGTTTAGTGTAATACTCTGATGGTGATTTTAAACCATTTTGTATAACATTAGATTACTGCCTCTTCAAATTGTATTTCTGTTGAATTATTAGCAGCACTGACCAAATTAAATTTGTGGTTTATTTGCGAAAGCAAAAGACATACAGTAGCCCATGTAAAGTGACTGCATGTACCTTTTCAAAATAGAAGTTATTTAAATAGATTAGAACTAAATAGAATTGAGTAGAGTTACAGAGGCGGGATCTAGGTTTGGGAGATTATGCTGTTGGGCAGGCTGTTTTGTTGGTCTCTCTGTGGTGAACCTCAAATAATTACCAGACAGATTACTGCTGCGTTATCACGGAATCCATGTAGGAAACAGAATGTAAACTTGTCTCACAAGTTGTACGAGGTTAGTGATCTCGGCCCGGGTGGCCTGTGATACGCTGATGGGCCAGGACCCATGACAACCGCCACAGGAAGTTGCCCATAGCGCCATCAGATTCTCACTCTTGGTCCACACTTTCGGTAGCCATGGAGCTACAGAGAAATTTGTCACTTTAAATAAATTAAGCAATAGTCTACATTAATATGAAAGAAGCTTTTTTTTCAACAAGTTTTGTGGAGAGCCTTGGAGTCTGTCACACCATGATTGCATGAGAAAAAGAGTCTGCTTATTTGAATAAACACAATCTCAGTCAACCTGACATTGTTAGTAAGTTAATATAATATGAAAAACAGTGCATATTACATAAACCTATTGTTGCACTTTTTTCCAATGATCCTGTGCATTTACGTTAAAACTCATGATTTAGTCTAAATGGGGGTCTAAATATCTCTATCCATATGGCAGGTGCTTTGCTGGATGGAAGCGGTAGAGAGATTTAAACCTTCAAGTTATCACCTGTTAGTCTAATCATTTTTATAGACTTAGGCTCTCATTTAACTGGTAACATCGACCTCAGACACAATGGGGCAACACGAGAGGGAGGGAAAGTGACAAAAGAAAGTACTAGCTAGCTTGCTAGGCAATGTTACATATTCTTACCTCCAAACCAGTTGGAAGAGAGCCTGCCAATGGCGTGAAATGAGCGCCTGTCCTCTTAAGAGCCGTAAGAAAAGGTTTTGCTAGATTTGTCATTAGCTGGCTAGCAAAGTTATCAATTCAGGATTTACAAACTGTCCAGTTTTTCATAATTTTAACACATTCTTGAATTCACAATTAGCTGTAAACATTATTTAAGTTGTCCATCTAAACCGCTGATTCAGATGAGTCGGTTACAAGCTGAGCTGGACATGTCAATCGTTAGTGGGAAAACTGGGAATTGTATGTGCAAAATGAGTGCATTTAAATTCATATGAAAATAATTTGTTGAACATTTTACATTAATTTGGTGATAAATAAATGTAATACTCACATTTCATGAAGTTATTTCTCATTCCTTCTGGAAATGTTTCTCAGAAGTGGGCTTACGTCCGCTAAATTTAACGGAAATTGTTTGTTTTTTAGCTAGCTAAGTCGCAAGATGTTATGATATCCTACCCAAGAACATATTCTTAAGGAAATATAAGAAATATACTTGTATTCATATTTATTCAGCTATCTTTATATATTTAAGATATTATTCTTAAAACATTTTTGAGGAGAACATTGGATGATGATGGTATTTTTTACGTCCTGAAATGTGCCTCCAAGATTCAAACTTGTCCTAGGAACAGGTACAGCCAGGTAACCTTCAGAGCAGCCATCACAGCAGCTGACCAATCCACAGTGATGGCTGTCTCTCTGGGGGATGAGTTTGAACTTCTTCCAGCATCCATTCTGACAGCCATGACAGGTTAGTGTCAAAATCTGAGAGCAGTAGGCCCGTCTCTCCACCTTCACAGAGTTCCGTGGAGGAGACCATGGGGCAGCAGACACCGCTCACCTCTCACCTCACAAGTGTGAAGTGGATCTGTGACAGCGTCGTAGGATAAAACACTGAAATAACAGGTCTATGCTGGTGCTTGACATAAGCAAGTAATATGTACTTTGGAGGACAAAACCCAACTACAACACTTACAGGCTGTTGTTGTGCTGAAATGAGTTTTCAATCCCATTGCTAGTATTATTAAGGTCCAATAAATAGATATCGACTTGATTTCTCATTCGAAATATGACTTAAATATCAAGTGAAATGACATGATCGATAACAAGCACTTTCTGGTGATGTCAGTCTTAATGGGTATGCACCACTGTCATGTCAACACTGCCTTCAGGAGTACAAGTGTCAATGTGATCTTCTGACAGATGTCAAACCATCTTTCAACAACCGAATGAAGATGGTGTGACAGATAATTACTTGCAGCTTTTACTTTGTAACCTTTGTGAGAGGATAAGGCTTGAAGTTTGATGTTCTAATTAATGCTGAGTAATTAGAATACAGTGCTTCTGATTGTAGTCCGTGTAACACTGGCTCAGAGGGGAACCACGTGCTGATAGGGATATTATATATTAACTTGGTGGACTGTAACAAGACTGGTTAACTGCCTTGTTCAGGGGCAGAACAACAGATTTTTACCCTGTCAGCTTGAGGATTCGATCCAGCAACCTTTGGTTACTGGCCGATCTAAACTACTAGCTACCTGCCACCCCAAAATGATGAGACCGATAGAACCGAGGAGACATCACATTAGCTGGATTGTATTTGCACATCTAGATCACACACACATGAGTTGTCATTAGCTCAGATTTCAGGGTGACAAGAGAGGTTCTAATGGGACTGACTTTCTGCCTTAGCAGTTTTCAACACCTGATTTGCTATGTTGCTCTCTTTTCTTAAACAACTAAGGACAAAACAATGTGTATTTGACCTTTCTATGAATCACAGTTTCTCTCATCCATGAAATGGAATAGAGTGAAAATGAATATCTCAGATTCCTTCCCACTTAATTGTGGGCTTTGGTGCAGCCCCTTTAGAAAATGACGCTGCTGACAGAATACAATGTTATTCATTTGAAATCACGAGGATTCATGGGCGTTATTGCTCAGATTGTCCTTGCTACGCTACACATGTATTATCTGGGTGAAGAATTCCTTCCTTCGATGCACTAGTTAGGCTTATCCTGTGAGAACACCTATAGGCTTCCCTGTCTCCGCCAATTGGACTAAATCACACAGTGTTACATAACGTCTTCACCCCCTGAGACAACCTATTAATTAATGAGAACCTGCTAAGAGGCCCCAGACTTCTTCCTCTCCTTGGATTTCCTTGCAGGAAATCAATTTTAGTCATTTTAGCTGCCAATAAATCTTCACCGACAAGTTTTTATTATATCCCTTCCCTCAGTGAGTCAAAGGCTTACAAGTACAGTAGACAGCGTGAGATGGAGCACGTGAAACTGTCAGAGGATTAGGAACCACTTACTGTCTGTTCACTTTGTTTTTTGAACATTCCAGCAACACTCTGAGCTGGTTGAGGCCAAGGGAGGTTTGAAGGCTAAGGGAGGGGGGTTTAGAGGCCTAAGGGAGGAGGTTTGAGGCTAAGGGAGGAGGTGAAGGCTAAGGAGGAGGATTTGAGGCTAAAGGGAGGAGGTTGAAAGGCTAAGGAGGAGGTTGAGGCTAAGGGAGGAGGTTGACGGCTTAAGGAGGGTGAGGCTAAGGGGGGAG
>NC_036875.1:39188663-39195345 GCF_002910315.2 Salvelinus sp. IW2-2015 | reverse complement strand
GCGGCTGGGAATGCCGTCTGGGCCTGCAGCCTTGCGAGGGTTAACACGTTTAAATGTTTTACTCACCTCGGCTGCAGTGAAGGAGAGCTCGCAGGTTTTGGTAGCGGGCCGTGTCTGTGGCACTGTATTGTCCTCAAAGCGAGCAAAAAAGTTTTTTAGTCTGTCTGGGAGCAAGACATCCTGGTCCGCGACGGGGCTGGTTTTCTTTTTGTAATCCGTGATTGACTGTAGATCCTGCCACATACCTCCTGTGTCTGAGCTGTTGAATTGCGACTCTACTTTGTCTCTATACTGGCACTTAGCTTGTTTGATTGCCTTGCGGAGAGAATAGCTACACTGTTTGTATTCGGTCATGTTTCCGGTCACCTTGCCCTGGTTAAAAGCAGTGGTTCGCGCTTTCAGTTTCGCGTGAATGCTGSCATCAATCCACGGTTTCTGGTTTMGGAATGTGAATTTTTGATATTCATCCCAATATTACACTTTATATACATCACAGAATACTGAAATATAACAAAAACCKGTTTGACATAGAAACAATAAATAATGAAATAATTTATAATGAAAAATATTAGAAACATTCCACCCATGAGGCCACTAGAGGGGGCGTTGGTCAGTTGACTGCAGGAAAGGGCTACAGTGAGCACACACACATAGCCTAGAAGAGTGACAAGCTCAGAGGATTTTGATTGGATCTTCTATTAGGGTTTTTAAAACTAATGACCAACCAGATTCAGGGTACCTGAATGATGTGTACTTCGCCGGTCCATGGTCCATTACCAAAATGATGCTGCCAGCTGCACCCAGGCTGCAGCTCATTAAGTCAATGGCTGGAACACCAAGATTATGTCAGAGTAGCAGCCTTTATAGGTTGATAACCTCTGTATTACTAGAAGCACTTTAGTTAAGAGGGATATGTCTACAATATAGAGTTGTTTAGTGTAATACTCTGATGGTGATTTTAAACCATTTTGTAATAACATTTAGATTACTGCCTCTTCAAATTGTATTTRTGTTGAATTATTAGCAGCACTGACCAAATTAATTTGTGGTTATTTTGCGAAAGCAAAGACCATACAGTAGCCATGTAAAGTGACTGCATGTACCTTTTCAAATAAGAAGTTATTTAAATAGATTAGAACTAAATAGAATTGAGTAGAGTTAACAGAGGCGGGATCTAGGTTTGGGAGATTATGCTGTTGGGCAGGCTGTTTTGTTGGCTCTCTGTGGTYACCTCATAATTACCAGACAGATTACTGCTGAATTGCAGATTACACGGAATCCATGTAGCGAAACAGAATGTAAACTTGTCTCACAAGTTGTACGAGGTTAGTGATCTCGGCCCGGGTGGCCTGTGATACGCTGATGGGCCAGGACCCATGACAACCGCCACAGGAAGTTGCCCATAGCGCCATCAGATTCTCAGGCTTGGTCCACACTTTCGGTAGCCATGGAGCTACAGAGAAAAACGGGAATAACCATGGTGAAAAATACTAGTCTGATGTATCTCTCTGACATGTATTCTTGGCATAATGTAGCTACTGTATGGGCTAGTGTGGGAAGACATTTGTCACTTTAAATAAATAAGGCAATAGTCTACATTAATATGAGAAGAAGCTTTTTTTCAACAAGTTTGTGGAGAGCCTTGGAGTCTGTCACACCATGATGCATGAGAAAAGAGTCTGCTTATTTGAATAAACACAATCTCAGTCAACCTGACATTGTAGTAAGTTAATAATAATATGAAAGCAGTGCATATTACATAAACCTATTGTTGCTACTTTTTCCAATGATCCCCTGTGCATTACMTAAAACTCATGATTTAGTCTAAATGGGGGTCTAAATATCTCTATCCAATGGCAGGTGCTGGGGATGAAGGTAGAGGAGATTTAAACCTTCAAGTTATCACCTGTTAGTCTAATKATTTATAGACTTAGGCTCTCATTTGAACTGGTAACATCGACCTCAGACACAATGGGGCAACACGAGAGGGAGGGAAAGTGACAAAAGAAAGTACTAGCTAGCTTGCTAGGCAATGTTACAATYTCTTACCTCCAAACCAGTTGGAAGAGAGTCCTGCCAATGGAGTGAAATGAGCGCCTGTCCTCTTAAGACCGTAAGAAAAGGTTTTGCTAMATTTGTCATTAGCTGGCTAGCAAGTTKATCAATTCAGGATTTACAAACTGTCCAGTTTTTCATAATTTACACATTCATGAATTCACAATTAGCTAGCTAACATTATTTTAGTTGTCCATCTAAACCGCTGATTCAGATGAGATCGGTTACAAGCTAGCTGGATCATGTCAATCGTTAGTGGGGKAAACTGGGAATTGTATGTGCAAATGAGTGCATTTAAAATTCATATGAAAATAATTTGTTGAACATTTTAACATTKATTTGGTGAATAAATAAATGTAATACTCACATTTCATGAAGTTATTTCTCATTCTTCTGGAAATGTTTCTCCGCCATAAATTTAACGGAACTTGTTTGTTTTTTAGCTAGCTAAGTCGCAAGATGTTATGCGATATCCTACCCAAGACATATTCTAAGAAATATAAGAAATATATTGTATGTCATTTTATCTCAGCTATCTTATATATTTCTAAGATATTTATCTTAAAACATTTTTGAGGAGACATTGGATGATGACTCGTATTTTTTACGTCCTGAAATGGTGCCTCCAAAGATTCAAACCTTGTCCTAGGAACAGGTACAGCCAGGTAACCTTCAGAGCAGCCATCACAGCAGCTGACCCAATCCACAGTGATGGCTGTCTCTCTGGGGGATGAGTTTGAACTTCTTCCAGCATCCAATCTGACAGCCATGACAGGTTCAGTGTCAAAACTCTGAGAGCAGTAGGCCCRGTCTCCCACCTTCACAGAGTTCCRGTGGAGGAGACCATGGGGCAGAGACACCGCTCACCTCTCACCTCACAAGTGTGAAGTGGATCTGTGACAGCGTCGTAGGATAAAAACACTGAAATAACAGGTCTATGCTGGTGCTTGACATAAAGCAAGTATATGTACTTTGGAGGACAAAACCAACTACAACACTTACAGGCTGTTGTTGTGCGTGATAATGAGTTTTCAATCCCATTGCTAGTATTATTAAGGTCCAATAAATAGATATCGACTTGATTCTCATTCGAAATATGACTTAAATATCAGTGAAATGACATGATCGATAACAGCACTTCTGGTGATGTCAGTCTTAATSGGGTATGCACCCACTGTCATGTTCAACACTGCCTTCAGGAGTACAAGTGTCAATGTGATCTTCTGACAGAGTCAAACCATCATTTCAACAACCGAATGAAGATGGTGTGACAGATAATTACTTGCAGCTTTACTTTGTAAACTTTGTGAGAGGATAAGGCTGAAGTTTGATGTTCTAATTAATGCTGAGTAATTAGAATACAGTGCTTCTGATTGTAGTCCGTGTAACACTGGCTCAGAGGGGAACCACGTGCTGATAGGGGAATTATATGATTAACTTGGTGGACTGTAACAAGACTGGTTAACTGCCTTGTTCAGGGGCAGAACAACAGATTTTTACCRTGTCAGCTTGAGGATTCGATCCAGCAACCTTTTGGTTACTGGCCSATCTAACTACTAGGCTACCTGCCACCCCAAAATGATGAGACCGATAGAACGAGGAGCATCYCATTAGCTGGATTGTATTTGCACATCTAGATCACACACACATGAGTTGTCATTAGCTCAGATTTCAGGGTGACAAGAGAGGTCTAATGGGACTGACTTTCTGCCTTAGCAGTTTTCACACCTGATTTGCTATGTTGCTCTCTTTTCTTAAACTAACAAGGACAAAACAATGTGTATTGACACTTTAATTGAATCACAGTTTCTCATCCATGAAATGGAATAGAGTGAAAATGAATATCTCAGATTCCTTCCCACTTAATTGTGGGCTTTGGTGCAGCCCCTTTAGTAAATGACGCTGCTGACAGAATACAATGTTATTCAATTGAAATCACAGGATTCATTGGCGTTATTGCTCAGATTGTCCTTGCTACGCTACACATGTATTATCTGGGTGAAGAATTCCTTCCTTCGATGCACTAGTTAGGCTTATCCTGTGAGACACCTATAGRGCTTCCCTGTCTCCGCCATGGGACTAAATCACCACAGTGTTACATAACGTCTTCACCCCCTGAGACAACCTATTAATTAATGAGAACCTGCTAAGAGGCCCCAGACTTCTTCCTCTCCTTGGATTTCCTTGCAGGAAATCAATTTTATGTCATTTTAGCTGCCAATAAATCTCACCGACAAGTTTTATTATATCCCTTCCCTCAGTGAGTCAAAGGCTTACAGTACAGTAGACAGCGTTGAGATGGAGCAGCTGAAACTGTCAGAGGATTAGGAACCACTTACTGTCTGTTCACTTTGTTTTGAACATTCCAGCAACACTCTGAGCTGGTTGAGGCCAAGGGAGGTTGAGGCTAAGGGAGGGGGGTTGAGGCTAAGGGAGGAGGTTGAGGCTAAGGGAGGAGGTTGAGGCTAAGGGAGGAGGTTGAGGCTAAGGGAGGAGGTTGAGGCTAAGGGAGGAGGTATTCTCACACCATTCTTTGTTGGGTATTCTCACACCATTTCTGTTGTTGGGGTATTCTCACCACCATTCTGTTGTTGGGGTTTCTCACACCATTTCTGTTTTGTTGGGGTATTCTCACACCATTCTGTTGTTTGGGGTGTATTCTCACACCATTCTGTTGTTGGGGTATTCTCACACCATTCTGTTGTTGGGTATTCTCACACCATTCTGTGGGGTATTCTCACACCATTCTGTGTTGGATCCACACCATCTGTTTGTTGGGTATTCTCACACCATTCTGTTGTTGGGGTATTCTCACACCATTCTGTTGTTGGGACACCTCACACCATTCTGTTGTTGGGTATTCTCACACCATTCTGTTGTTGGGGTATTCTCACACCATTCTGTTGTGGGGTATTCTCACCCATTCTGTTTTGGGTATCTCACCCATTCTGTTGTTGGGCACGCCCACACCATTCTGTTGTTGGGTCACGCTCACACCATTTCTGTTGTTGGACACGCCCACACCATTCTGTTGTGGGTCACGCTCACACCATTCTGTTGTTGGGACACGCCCCACCATTCTGTTGTTGGTCACGCTCACACCTCTGTTGTTGGGTACACGTCACACCATTCTGTTGTTGGGTCACACTCACACCATTCTGTTTTGTTTGGACACGCTCACACCATTCTGTTGTTGGGGCACGGCCTCACACCATTCTGTTGTTGGGTCACAGCTCACACCATTCTGTTGTTGACACGCTCACACCATTCTGTTGTTGGGCACGCTCACACCATTCTGTTGTTGGGACACGCTCACCTCATTCTGTTGTTCGGGTTTCTCACACCATTCTGTTGTTGGGGCACACGCTCACACCATTCTGTTGTTGGGGTATTCTCACACCATTCTGTTGTTGGGACACGCTCACACCATTCTGTTGTTGGGACACGCTCACACCATTCTGTTGTTGGGGTATTCTCACACCCATTCTGTTGTTGGGGTATCTCACACCATTCTGGTGTGGGTATCTCCACATTTCTGTTGTTGGGGTATTCTCCACACCATTCTTGTGTGGGTATTCTCACACCATTCTGTTTTGGGGTTTCTCACACCATTCTGTTGTTGGGGTATTCTCACCACCATTCTGTTGTTGGGGTATTCTCACACCATCTGTTGTTGGGTATTCCACACCATTCTGTTGTTGGGGTATTCTCACACCATTCTGCGTTTTTGGGGTATTCTCACACCATTCTGTTGTTGGGGTATTCTCACCACCATTCTGTTGTTGGGGTATTCTCACACCATTCTGTTGTTGGGTATTCTCACACCATTCTGTTTGTTGGTATTCTCACACCATTCTGTTGTTGGGGTTTTCTCACACCATTCTGTTGTTGGGTATTCTCACACCTTTTGTTGTTGGGGTATTCTCACACCATTCTGTTGTTGGGTATTCTCACACCATTCTGTTGTTGGGGATCTCACACCATTCTTTTGGGATTCTCCACACATTCTGTTGTTGGGTTCCTCACACCATTCTGGTTTGGGTATTCACACAAAATTCTGTTGTTGGGGTATTCACCACACGATTCCAACACAGAAAAGCTGCTTTTGAACATATCAATTCATTTTTATTTTTAAGAGAAAATAATTTCACTCATATGTAATTAAAATAGGTCATATTTCATAGTAATCTGGAAACACTGAACAGTTACTTTAAACCTGTAAAGGCGCCTCCCTCTCTTCATGAGAAGAGGAGGTGTAGCAGGGATCGGACCAAGACGCAGCGTAGCTCGTGTTCAACATGATGTTTAATTACGGAAATTACTGAACACTAAACAAATACAAAATAACAAATGTGGCTTACCGATACAGCCCTATCTGGTGCAGAGAAAACACAGAGACAGGAAACAACCACCCACAAATCCCAAAACCCCACCAAAACAAGCCACCGTATATATGATTCTCAATCAGGGACAACGATTGACAGCTGCCTCTGATTGAGAACCATATTAGGCCGAACACAGAAAACAGACAAACTAACACACAACATAGAATGCCCACCCAGCTCACGTCCTGACCAACACTAAAAACAAGCACAACCACACAAGAAACTATGGTCAGAACGTTGAA
>NC_036875.1:39183281-39184599 GCF_002910315.2 Salvelinus sp. IW2-2015 | reverse complement strand
AGAGGAAGGTAGGTTTTGAGGGCTAAGGAGGAGGTTGAGGGCTAAGGAGGAGGTTGAGTGCTAAGGGAGGAGGTTGAGGCTAAGGGGAGGTTGAGGCTAAGGGAGGAGGTTGAGGCTAAGGGAGGAGGTTGAGGCTAAGGGAGGAGGTTTGAGGCTAAGGGAGGAGGTTGAGGCTAAGGGAGGAGGTTGAGGCTAAGGGAGGAGAGCCCATACGGATTGTATACCTACTCCCACCACTTCCCTTCTTATGTTAGGAATACTCCTCCCTGTGACAATGTGGCTGGCAGAGGATATTCTGCTGTTAGAGAAGTTGAGATTTAATGGAAATAAAGAGCCTGTCTCAAGAGGGCTTATGTCCTGGAAGACAAGTGATTTCTATGCTGGTTCTGCAGCAAAACAAGTTCCTTTTCCTCAGTTAGCTCTGGAGTTTGTATATGCCTCCAGTGAGATAAAGCTAAGGCTGCCATCATGGACAAACCAACTCTACTGGATCGAGCTGCCTCACCATATCAGCGGTATAAAGTAGAAATTGCTACATGCTATTTGAAGAAAATAACCATTGGTATATTCCTACCTTTTTTTAACCATGCCTTTGCTTTGAGAATGTTTCATGTTACTCCTCAAGGAAATGTCTAAGTGACCCCAACCTTTTGAACGGTAGTGTAGATACGTCTAGACCATGAATGGGTGCAGAGGGAAAGGGTAGTCTACATTACCATATTACTGCAGCTGTGATTGATGGCAATATCTCAAAGTGTCTTATAAAAACATGGTATAAYCCCATTTACTAAACTGTGATGGATTGGCAGGTGTTAATGGGAATTCTAAAATCAACATAGTGACTCATTTGATGGATTTCAAAAAGGGATCTAAAAGCAGGGCACACGGACATAAATCTGTTCCCCAGCACTCACAAAGTACAGTACTTTCACTCACCTTTATTGTGGGTTTATACCCATGTAATCTCGTTAAGAAATAAGAGAATAATGGCTTATTAGTATGATTTCGTACCGTTCTCAGAACTTACTGGCACTTCAATACCTGTTATAATATTTGCCGAATAATATTTTTCGCTTGTGTTTGCCTATTGGCCAAACAGATGTTTTTTTTAAAGGCTGCAACAATGCGTTTGTAATTATCATGTCAGTCAGATTCTAGTCTATTTTGACCTACAGGGGAAAAGAAACACGCATCAGTTTTATTTAACTGAAACAGATCTACTGAGGTGTCCACGATCGTCTTGCGGGAGAGAGAGGACCAAGGCGCAGCTGTCGTGAAAAATACATCTTCTCTTTATTTAGAAGAATGAACAACGAAA
>NC_036875.1:39177222-39178104 GCF_002910315.2 Salvelinus sp. IW2-2015 | reverse complement strand
ACAATATGGCTTGGTCAAAGAGAATATATTTTCTACTCATGTTATCTAATCAATGTACAGTACATGCACATAACACTTATGTTTTCCATTAAATACGAGCGAGCTTGTTATTGATAAACTTAGTTTGGTATTTTCTCCAAATTCTGTTCAAAAATTGGCACATTAAAAATGGCCCTCATGAGTTAACATTCTCTCCTAATTTTTTCAACATACTTTAATGTGATCACAATGCATCAACCTGACTAGTTGATTGAATGAGGGTGAACCAGTAAATATACCTGCTTGAGTGCGTGCTATGGGTGGGTGCTGCTATGGTGACCAGTGAGCTGAGATAAGGGGGCTTTATCTAGCAAAGACTTATAGATGACCTGGAGCCAGTGGGTTTGGCGACAAATATGAAGCGAGGGCCAGCCAACGAGAGCATACAGGTCGCAGTGGTGGGTAGTATATATGGGGCTTTGGTGACAAAACGGATGGCACTGTGATAGATTGCATCCAATTTGCTGAGTAGAGTGTTGGAGGTTATTTTGTAAATGACATCGCCAAAGTCCAGGATCGGTAGGTTAGTCAGTTTTACGAGGGTATGTTTGCAGCATGAGTGAAGGATGATTTGTTGCGATATAGGAAGCCGATTCTAGATTTAATTTTGGATTGGAGATGCTTAATCTGAGCTGGAATGAGAGTTTACAGTCTAACCAGACACCAAGGTATTTGTAGATGTCCACATATTCTAAGTCAGAACCGTCCAGATAGTGATGCTGGACGTGCGGGCTGGGGCGGGCAGTGATCGGTTGAATAGCATGCATTTAGTTTTACTTGCATTTAAGAGCGTTGGAGGCCACAGAAGAGAGTTGTATGGCATTGAAGCTTGTCTGGAGCTTC
>NC_036875.1:39166634-39174545 GCF_002910315.2 Salvelinus sp. IW2-2015 | reverse complement strand
CACAACGAACTAGTTTGATGATGAGTCATCAACCTGACTAGTTGATTGAATGAGTCATCAACCTGACTAGTGTGATTGAATGGATCATCGACTGATGTTATTGAATGAGTCATCAACACTGACTAGTTGATGAATGATCATCAACCTTAGTTGATGAAGAAGTCGTCAACCTGGACTCGTATTGAGGATCATCGAAGTACAGTTAGAATGAGTCATGTCAAAATGTTAGTTAACACAGTGTCCAAAGAAGGGCCAGAACTATACAGAATGGTATCGTCTGCGTAGAGGTGGATCAGAGAATCACCAGCAGCAAGAGCGACTGTAACGTCCTGACCAGAGTTCTTATGTGTTTTGCTTGTTTAGTGTTGGTCAGGACGTGAGCTGGGTGGGAATTCTATGTTGTGTGTCTAGTTTGTCTGTTTCTGTGTCCAGCCTAATATGGTTCTCAATCAGAGGCAGCTGTCAATCGTTGTCCCTGATTGAGAATCATATATAGGAGGCTTGTTTTGTGTTGGGATTTTGTGGGTGATTGTTTCCTGTCTCTGTGTTTGTGTTCTGCACCAGATAGGACTGTCTCGGTTTTCACGTTTGTTGTTTTGTATTGTTGTAAGTGTTCACAGTTCGTTAAATTAAACATGTTGAACACTAACTGCGCTGCATTTTGGTCCTCTCCTTCACCAATGGAAGAAAACCGTTACAGCGACATCATTGAAGTATACATAGAAGAGAGTCGGACCAAGAATTGAACCCTGTGGCACCCCCATAGGTGAACGAGTCATCAACGTAAACATACATTTAACCTAGATTTCACAAATCATTGATAAAGTTACAAAATGTGATTTATTTCAAATTAAATTCCCATTTGTTGACAACTCAATCTCATCCCAAATTAGATATCTATCTGACGTCTTTACCCTGTGCAGAAGGAAAACTATTTTCTTGAAGCGTTAGCGGAGAAGAAGGATTCTTCTCCATCCTCTTCATGTCAGATGTCCTCTGCTCTATCAGCCTCACCATACAATGAAATGGTATAGCACACTGTGCCAACAGAATGTGTTTAGCAGTTTCCACAAGGAACCCACACTGTGCTGCCCGAGGTGTTAGTTGGGTTTCATGATAATGGTTGTACCCTCTGGCTGTTGATGCTCCAGCTGCGTTGTCCTCTGGCAGTGTTTGTTTCTCTGGGGGAGCTCAAATGAATAATGAGAATGGGGTAAAGGGAAGCTTACTAACTTCAGTTTACTGGTTTGCTGCTTTGAGAGACATGAAGAGTCAGGGGATGATTGTGCTGTGGGCTTTGTAGAGCTAATCAACCAGCACCAAAATGGGTTTGTGCACACTGAAAATGTGTATAACGAGAATATGAACTAATCAGAATTCCCAATAACCTTAAAGTAGAGGAAATGTGTATTATGTTACAGAGCATCTGTTCTAAACCATTGTTAAACTGTATTTGTCAGTTTAACTTGAGATATATTTTTAATAGGTTTAGACTAAACCTAACCTTTCACTTATTCAGTATTTCTACATGTTACCTGCACAGGAAATATGGTTTTGGAATATCAGCACAAGTCCCTTTTATAATTTTCTATAAGGCTGAGCACAACCCAAGATGTACACTGTGGATGCTTTACCCTGCATAATGCTGATAAAATGCACACAGATGTCTGCCCGTCATTTGCCCGGTGTGGCCTCTCCAACATTCAGTCCCCAGAGTGAATAGCCAATTTCATCTCCACCAGAGAACCTCTTAGAAATCCATCAGGAGAAAGGACTTGTTCCCCAACACTGTGCTTCAGCCAGATACATCTCCATGGAGACAGCTGCTTTATTAGATGCTGGACCAAACTATTTGATAGGGTTGAATATCCACTGTTTATGACCTACATTATTGATGGTAAATATAGAAATCTCATTGGATTTCTGGATTTACCGGGACACAGTAATTTCACAGGTTAAACCCCCCCCCCCATCATCTCTATGACATTTCTGCTGGAATTGTCTCCCTCCTGAGTGTCACAGGCCAGAACAGCTGTTGAGAGCAGTTGGTGCATCAACATCTGCAGAGTTGGAATCTCTGCCAGTTTCATATAGGAATACTGGCAGGTCCACTGGAATTCAGTTGAACAGATGAAAAACAATGAGGAAGGTTAGTGAGCCAGAGATAGACAGTGATTGTCTCCTTACAGAGCTTTGCTGGGTCTGAGAGACATGGGACAGCAAGAGATACAACCAATAGATCCTCAGTCAGTGGCGACATCACGTAACACGACTGGTCAGTTATTTGACTGAATATATAGTGGCAAAAGTCTATTATCATTACTAACGTCACATTACACCAACACACACAACACACACACACACACACACACACACACACACACACACACACACACACACACACACACACACACACACACACACACACACACACACACACACACACACACACACACAACACACACAACACACACACACACACACACACACACACACACACACAAACACGCTCACTATTTACTTGCAATTTCAGGACAGAAAATTCATTAAAAAATATGCTGCAAACAGAAAATCATAAATATGTGATGTTTTGGTCATTAAAAAGTCATTTTTAGCCAACCTACCAATGCTAATCAGTGTCTGGGCTTCTGTAATTCCAAATTGCTTTTTGCTCTGCAGCACTGCACACCGTACAAAAGAGACGGTTGCTTCTCTCCTGACAAAAAATAAAGGTTTTAACTCCTTTGTGGGTATGACTGCTTTATGGGATACAAAGAGGTAAAAGAATGGTGCAGAAAATAGATTGAGAAGAGAAAGAACCCTTCACAAAGAATACTGCATTCATACTTAGCGTTAGCAATCACTTCAAGATTTTACCTTGGAAACTATTTCCATTTAACTTATCTTTAACAAATCAAAAAAGGAAAATATAACAAGTTACATAACAATAGCTTTACTTAATCATAGGAATGTCAACCTGACATGCTTGTAGCTGATCTAACGGAGGCTTTAATTGTAGTTGAGACGCAGAAGCAACTAAATGTATGAGGAGGCTGTCGAAAGGTGCCTTGATTTCTATTTAATACTTGGCAAGAGGCTTATTCCAGAGCTGCCACTTAACTTCAGCAGATAGCAGAGCAATAGGCTGTTACTGTCATGCTGAAGATGCAATGTCATCCAAAGTACAGCACGGCAGGCCGAATTTAGAGACGTGTTTTAAAGTCCCTCGTTATGTTAGGCTTATGTCATAAGAAGAAAAAAAGACTTACAGGGAAACTGTATAGATCCATCCAGAAACTCAATAAAATAATTAAGTAGTATTACTTTTAGTAGCCAACTACTTGTTTATTGTTAACTTCATTACATCCAGCTATTGATACACAAACAGGTACAGGTAACTGGTACCATAAATTGTCTGGGGAATTTCTGACATACCAGCCCATCAGGGCCAACTAGGCCAGTCCACTAAAATACTCTGGGCCGGTGTCTGTGAAATGGGACAGCAGGCCATTAGCCAGAAAAATCATAATAACATTTCTTATCAGGCCCATTTTTCTTTTACAATAAAAACATGTAATACTTCTGTCCAGTTGGCCCTAACTGCCCTACGGCTGGTACATTTCTGCAAACAGGTGCGAAAAGAAAGACATGCAAACCACACTGTCAGATCAATGAACTAACCAACTCAAGTGATTACTTGCTGGAATATTAGCTACATTTGCAAGACCTTGTTTTAATCTTGGGCACACTTCCACTTGAATTCTATCCATGCCTCCGCCTCACTACCCACAAAGTCAACTAGTGTTCTGACACAAAAGACTGTGGTAAGGGTCATTGTGAAAACTCCTAATCAACTCTCTGAGAAAATTAATTGTTTTCCATGGCTAATTCAAGGGGCATTGGCATAAATTGACAGCTGGGGTGTGCCATATGCATACGTAAATTGGTGAGTTAATTTCTAGGTCGTGTGGAGTCCTAGACATTGAGGTACAGTTAGCTCACAGAGGTCAGATGAAGGAAGCGACCCCCATCAGCATGGATGCCAACAGTGGAGTGCCACTTCAGCATCCTGGCTGATCCTGTTTGTTAGCAGAATTACACAACCCCCTGGGACACAACATCAACACAGAGACAAGGTCCCTTCTGAATCTTTAATTAGGCCATGGAGATAAATTACCAAAGTTTACCACATCTCCACAAAATCAATGACACTCTGATAACTATGGACACCCAGTACATTCTCTGGTGATATAGAGCTCTTCAGGTTACGAGGGTGTGTGCTTGAGGGTGTGGGTACGAGGGTGTGTGCTTGAGGGTGTGGGTATGAGACTGCGGGTATGAGGGTGTGAGTATGAGGGTGTGGTTGTGAGGGTGTGGGTATGAGGGTGTGAGTAAACAGTTCTGTTAGATAGTTGTGTTATTACCAACAGTTCTGTTAGTGTTGTGTTATTACTCAAACATTCTGGTTAGTTGTTGTGTTATTACTCAACAGTTCTGAGTAGTTGTGTTATTACTCAAAGACAGTTTCTGTTAGTTTGTTGTGTTTATTACTCAACAGTTCTGTGTTGTTGTGTTATTACTCAACAGTTCTGTTAGTGTTGTGTTATTACTCAACAGTTCTGTTAGTTGTGTTATTTACTCAACAGTTCTGTTAGTTGGTGTTATTACTCAACAGTTCTGTTAGTTGTGTTATTACTCAACAGTTCTGTTAGTAGTGTGTATATTACTCAACAGTTTGTTATAGTTGGTTATTACTCAACAGTTCTGTGTAGTAGTTGTGTTATTACTCAACAGTTCTGTTAGTAGTTGTGTTTATTACTCAAACAGTTCTGTTAGTAGTTGTGTTATTACTCAACAGTTCTGTTAGTTGTGTTATTACTCAACAGTTTCTGTAGTTGTGTTATACTCAACAGTTACTGTTAGTTGTGTTATTACTCAACAGTTCTGTTAGTGTTGTGTTATACTCAACAGTTCTGGTAGTTGTGTTATTACTCAACAGTTCTGTTAGTTGTGTTATTACTCAACAGTTCTGTTAGTTGTTGTTATTACTCAACAGTTCTGTTAGTTGTGTGTTATTACTCAACAGTTCTGTTAGTTGTGTTATTACTCAACAGTTCTGTTAGTTGTGTGATTACTCAAACAGTTCTGTTAGTTAGTTGTGTTATTACTCAACAGTTCTGTTAGTAGTTGTGTTATTACTCAACAGTTCTTTGTTAGTTGTGTTATTACTCAACAGTTCTGTTAGTTGTTGTGTTATTACTCAACAGTTCTGTTAGTTGTGTGTATTACTCAACAGTCTGTAGTTGTGTTATTACTCAACAGTTCTGTTAGTAGTTGTGTTATTACTCAACAGTTCTGTTAGTTGTGTTATTACTCAACAGTTCTGTTAGTAGTTGTGTTATTACTCAACAGTTCTGTTAGTTGTGTTATTACTCAACAGTTCTGTTAGTTGTGTTATTACTCAACAGTTCTGTTAGTGTTGTGTTATTACTCAACAGTTCTGTTAGTTGTGTTATTACTCAACAGTTCTGTTAGTGTTGTGTTATTACTCAACAGTTCTGTTAGTTGTTGTGTTATTACTCAACAGTTCTGTTAGTTGTTGTTATTACTCAACAGTTCTGTTAGTTGTGTTATTACTCAACAAGTTCTGTTAGTTTCGTGTTATTACTCAAACAGTTCTGTTAGTTGTGTTATTACTCAACAGTTCTGTTAGTTGTGTTATTACTCAACAGTTCTGTTTATTGTGTTATTACTCAACAGTTCTGTTGTTGTGTTATACTCAACAGTTCTGTTAGTTGTGTTATTACTCAACAGTTCTCGTTGTAGTGTGTTGTGATTACTCAACAGTTCTAGTTGTTGTGTATTACTCAACAGTTCTGTTTAGTAGTTGTGTTATTACTCAACAGTCTGTTAGTAGTTGGTTTATTACTCAACAGTTCTGTTAGTTTGTGTTATCTACTCAACAGTTCTGTTAGTAGTTGTGTATTACTCAACAGTCTTGGTAGTTGTGTTATTACTCAACAGTTCTGAGTTGTTGTGTTATTACTCAACAGTGTTTGTTAGTTGTTGTGTTATTACTCAACAGTTCTGTTAGTTGTGTTATTACTCAACAGTTCTGTTAGTTGTTGTGTTATTACTCAACAGTTCTGTTAGTTGTTTGTTATACTCAACAGTTCTGTTAGTTGTGTTATTACTCAACAGTTCTGTTAGTTGTGTTATTACTCAACAGTTCTGTTAGTAGTTGTGTTATTACTCAACAGTTCTGTGTAGTTTTGTGTTATTACTCAACAGTTCTGTTAGTTGTGTATTACTCAACAGTTCTGTTAATTGTGTTGTTATTACTCACACAGTTCTGTTAGTTGTGTTATTACTCAACAGTTCTGGTAGTGTGTGTATTACTCAACAGTTCTGTTAGTTGTGGTTATTACTCAACAGTTCTGTTAGTTGTGTTATTACTCAACAGTTCTGTTGTGTTGTGTTATTACTCAACAGTTCTGTTAGTTGTGTTATTACTCAACAGTTCTGTTAGGTTGTGTTATTACTCAACAGTTCTGTTAGGTTTGTTATTACTCAACAGTTCTGTTAGTTGTGTTATTACTCAACAGTTCTGTTAGTTGTTGTGTTATTACTCAACAGTTCGTTAGTTGTGTTATTACTCAACAGTTCTGTTAGTGTTGTGTTATTACTCAACAGTTCTGTTAGTTGTGTTTATTACTCAACAGTTCTGTTAGTTGTGTTATTACTCAACAGTTCTGTTAGTTGTGTTATTACTCAACAGTTCTGTTAGTTGTGTTATTACTCAACAGTTCTGTTAGTAGTTGTGTTATTACTCAACAGTTCTGTTAGTAGTTGTGTTATTACTCAACAGTTTGTTAGTAGTTGTGTTATTACTCAACAGTTGTTAGTTGTTGTGTTATTACTCAACAGTCTGTTAGTAGTTGTGTTTATTACTCAACAGTTCTGTTACGTAGTTGTGTTATTACTCAACAGTTCTGTTAGTTGTGTTATTACTCAACAGTTCTGTTAGTAGTGTGTTATTACTCAACAGTTCTGTTAGTTGTGTTATTACTCAACAGTTCTGTTAGTTGGTTGTGTTATTACTCAACAGTTCTGTTAGTGTTGTGTTATTACTCAACAGTTCTGTTAGTTGTGTTATTACTCAACAGTTCTGTTAGTTGTTGTGTTATTACTCAACAGTTCTGTTAGTTTTGTGTTATTACTCAACAGTTCTGTTAGTTGTGTTATTACTCAACAGTTCTGTTAGTTGTTGTGTTATTACTCAACAGTTCTGTTAGTTGTGGTGTTATTACTCAACAGTTCTGTTAGTTGTGTTATTACTCAACAGTTCTGTTAGTGGTGTTATTACTCAACAGTTCTGTTGAGTTGTGTTATACTCAACAGTTCTGTTTTAGTTTGTGTTATTACTCAACAGTTTGTTAGTTGTGTTATTACTCAACAGTTCTGTTAATTGTGTTATTACTCAACAGTTCTGTTAGTTGTGTTATTACTCAACAGTTCTGTTAGTTGTGTTATTACTCAACAGTTCGTAGTTTGTTAGAGTTGTGTTATTACTCAACAGTTCTGTTTAGTTGTGTTATTACTCAACAGTTTCTGTTAGTTGTGTTATTACTCAACAGTTCTGTAGTTGTGTTATTACTCAACAGTTCTGTTAGTTGTGTTATTACCTCAACAGTTTGTTAGAGTTGTGTTATTACTCAACAGTTCTGTTAGTTTGTTAGTACTCAACAGTTCTGTTAGTTGTGTTATTACTCAACAGTTTGTTAGTTTGTTGTGTTATTACTCAACAGTTCTGTTAGTTGTGTTATTACTCAACAGTTCTGTTAGTTTGTTGTGTTACATACTCAAACAGTTCTGTTAGTTGTGTTATTACTCAACAGTTCTGTTAGTTTC
>NC_036875.1:39154290-39166609 GCF_002910315.2 Salvelinus sp. IW2-2015 | reverse complement strand
GTGTGTGGTATGAGGTGTATGAGAGTGGGTATTTTGATGTGGGTATGAGGGTGTGGATATGTGGGTGTATGAGGGTGTGGGTATGAGGGTGTGGTATGAGGGTGTGGGTATGAGGGTGTATGAGAGTGGGTATTTTGATGTGGGTATGAGGGTTGGGTATGAAGGTGTTGTTGAGGGTTGGTATTTTTTTGTTTGTGACTTAACAAGTACAGCAACAAACAATGAACAGGGTCTAACACAGGATTGCAATAATCTCAACACTGTTATACCTCCAAACAGTGAACATTGTACATTTCAAACGCAGACAAACCAAAATGTAAATTATAATCTAACCGCTTATAAACTTCTGAACGACTCAACTAGATTGGTTTACGAACTTTAATAGCCAAAACACAAAAAAGCCACGTACAGAAATGGAACCTCCATCAGAATTTTATGTAGGTTGTTCTGTTTAGTAACTAATATACAGGCATTCAGTAAGTATCAGTTAACAGCCTATTTCTTAAATACTTGATTAAAATTGTTTTTCCCCCTTCTAGGTTCTACACACAACACCCATAAAAAAACACTAAATATTACAGAAATATTCAGAGCTCACTCAGTACTTTTTGAAGTGCCGTTTAGAATAGCGCTCCCACATTGTCCTTTCCCACCTGGGACAGAAAGGACACCTAGTGAGAACGCTGTTCACTTGACTACACTCAGTGTGCCAACACCTAGTGCCTTCAAGACTCGTCACTAAGCTAAGGACCGGGACTATCACCTCCCTCATGCAATGGATCCTGGAATTTTTCCTTGCGGCCAACCCCCAGGTTGTAAAGGTAGGCAACAACATCATGCACGCGGTCCTACACACCACGAGACATGGGGGTGTCGTAATTGGTGCTCAGTCCTCCTTTACTCCTGTACCCATGACAAGCACAGGGCCAAGGCTATGACTCCAACACCATCATAATTTCCGACGAACAAACCAGTGGTAGGCCTGATCCCCGAGAACGATTGGAAGTAGACAGGCCTAAGAGTTTTGATGTGGGTAGATGTGCAGGAGATAGCGCGTGGCCGTGTGGTTCCTAGAAGGCAAACATCCATCACCTCGCAGAGCCTTCAAGACAAAGAGATGATCGTGGACTACAGGGAGGAGGAGGCCACTCAGCGACCCCAGTATTCTCATCGACAGGGCTGTAGTGAGGATGACGTTGATGTAAGCAACTTCAAATTCCTTAGTGTAAAGTCCCGACTCGACTAGTTCACAACAAACTATCAGTTATTGAGTCTAAAACAACACCTAAAACTGACCAGTCGATAGCAGGACGAGAGGTCACTCTGAGAGCGTAAAATAACATATCTCCTCTGCCCCATCCAAGACGATGAACTAACCAAATGTGGGGCAACCGTGGTGCCTCTGAAGTGGCTATATGCTGAAGAATGTTTCTAGCACTCATGCCAAACCTATCGAAGCGAGAGGAACCTGCTAGTCGCGTGTGTGTCTTTGAGTAGACCAATTACGTGCTCACGCGTGTAGTAGCAACTATGAAACTGTCTATTATGCAATTAGCGATAGTGATCGACGAGCTCTGCTTGTTACTGAAGCTAAAGGCAGAAACAGCAAGCGTATGCGTATATTGAGAAGCTATTCAACTAACTGATAGGTAGTCGCCGATGAGTTTTTTACATCAAGATCTTTAGGGTCCACAGTGACCTCAGCTCCTTTCTCTAATCACCGATGGCAACAACTGTGTGACAGCATATTTATAACTCCATACTTAAGTCAATCGTTGAACTAACTCGTGGTAGTCTAAGACTTCAAGTGTAGACATATCTTCACAAGAACACATTGATCGGTTTGAGCACCATTAAGTATCAAAATCTTAGATTTCTCTATCACTGTCCGAAACCCATCACGGGAGAACATGCAGTGACATAGTTGCTCTCCTCGCCTACATACAGGAAATGCGATCTCCAGATACTTCAACCGTAATCATCCTATATCCTCCAGTCCAGTAGTGCAGTTCAATAAAGAGACTCTCGAGTGTATAGAAGGCAATTACATCTCACCACAATAACTGTTCTGGAAGTGTGTCTTAGTCTCCGTGATATACATTCAACTTTACAATTGCCCCACACCTCCTTTGAGACTAGTTATACTAGCACAACGCTCCTAAAGCCACCTATGCCAAAAGAACGTGAGCGTCTCTCATATATTGAAATAGATGAGCCATGCGTAGGATAATACCCTCTCGTATGCGACGTATTTGACCTATCACGACCTGAGATGTTCACCTCATATCGTACATACCTAGCTATTAGAGGTCGTGTACCCTCTGTCTAGTAACGACCGACATATCCGTTATATAATGACGAGACTAAACCTAACGTCGTTTGCCAAATCAATATGAAAATATCTATCTTACTATCATCTGTAAGAAAGTATTCTTATGAGTTTTGATCACTGTTATTGTAAGTAAGGGTTAGCATTTTATGCACTATCTAGCTAATGACCATGAAACCTGTTTTAGTGTATCAATCAAACCGATGGATCGTACCCCAGAGTTAAACTGCCTCTCTAACCCCCTGATACCTGCGTATTGTGCGTGTTGCGTTAGATTTATAATTTGAGCTCATAATTAACCTTTAGTGATTTGTGACTTTTAGAATAAATCGTTACTCTGACAGACTACTGGTTTTCTAACCCGACTTGTATTAGATGCTGTGTCTTTGTGTGAGTTATTAGAATAACAGAACTCATAGGACTAAGAACAGGTCTCTGATAATAAACTGTTGATAAAGTAGATAACTCCACAAAACTACAAGGGCAAGGTCACGATTCTAGCTCTGGTTGTAGTTTTGAACTCTACCGCGTATCGAAGTTACAACTCTCTAGTTGAAGACTCATCGAGTATCAGTTACTAACCTAGATACCTAGTGTCTTTCCTGAAGGTCTTCACGATCTAGATAGTATGTCAACCTGTCATTGAAATACAGACTCGTTGAGCTTATAATACAGCGACGTACCTCTGACCTGTGTAGTAGAGGGGGGTGCTGATGTACTCTAAGTGACCACCAGTTTCTAAAAGACCCTAGAAAGTGGGTCTGCCTATCTACTCTCGTCTACGAGTCACATTTAATACAGGAGCGATCTACTCTCACGATTACCTAGTTTGTCTACAGACAATAAGGGATATTCTCCTGTGGATGACTATTATATACATACTTAAGACAGTCTTCTGTCGGATTTTTTAAACACATCCTAAAAGATTGTTGTCATTACTTACTACTCTCTTTCTGTTTTACAAGTTTCCGTAGTATTTTATCGAAAGTCTATACTAAATTTGAACGATTACTATCCTCAATAAACCGAAGTTAAACTTGTGTTCACAGATCGCTCGCTTTGGATTTGTTTTAACTATAGAGAAGATAGCTATGGACAGTAATTAACAACAATCATATGAGACCAAACATATAGATGATGGCTTGCAATTATCAAACGATAAACAAGCAATTGTTATGATTGTGTGGAATACGCTATTCATAGTCATGAGATAAAAATCATTAAGCAATGATACAAAGGTGATATAACTGTTTAAATGTGCGTATTTTGTATGAATAATTGGGATGATCTACCCAACATGGCGAATTTCTCTGCTGGGTTTGGTGCTCGTGTAGCGACCTTTCTCAATTATGCTTTCTTCTATCGAATTCTTATGGTTTTTTAGATCTTATCAAGCAGTTCTCGGTTTGTACGATTATCTAAGAAGCAGTGGAAAAGTTGTACATTCATTAAAATCAAACTGTTATATTAATTAAGTTGTATTTAATCCTTACAACATCGATATAAACATCCTGTCTCAATTAACCTATTGATGTATTTCTGAAATTGTCCTATATGTGGCGCTCTAGTTCCAATATTCAACTGGTCATGTGTTTTTTGAATATCTACTGAACGTAACCCCCATAAGTAAAAATCTCAAGATTTTTTGATATAAAATATCGACTTTACCGAACAAAAACATACATGTATTGTGTAACATTAAGTCCTTATGAGTGTTCATCTGGATGAAGATCATCAAAGGTTAGTGATTCATTTCTTCCATTTGGCCTCCTTCTCTTTGACGAGTGAAAAAATGGCTCGGTTTTTCTGTGACTTAGTGGTGACCTAAGTACTGATAATCGTTTGCGAGACTATTCCTAGTAAAAGACATTCTTTTAAAATCAGACAACTCCCTGGGACCTGGATATTAGTAGCGGGAAATTTTCCAGGTTCTTTAATGTTTTTTTCAGTTTTTTAATATATGGTGCGCTTGATTATTACATCTTCGAATATTTTTGAGTAAGAATATAATCTGATATTATAGATACATTAGTATTTAGGTTTATGTTTACGGCTCAACAGTTCCTCCTGCTATTTTCATTCAAGAGTGACTTGACTCAAGACTGAATGACCTAGTTCCCTCTCAACAGATTCTGTCATGTGAGCGGACACTTATTGATTGTTTAATCATCTAAATAACCGCACATGTGTTGGGAATCTGAAGGGCTTGTCAGTTGAGGCATCATTCAAAGGTGCTCAGTTAGTAATGTTACAGTAACCGCAGGTACCATAAACCAGTACAAATTTGTGTACTTAATATAAATTTATTGAACTCCCCCGTTCACTATTCTGGAGAAACCAAGTACTTATTAAGATTGTGGACAACCAAACAGACCTTAGTTTTGTACATATAGGTCGATTGTTATACATTTATTACAGATGCTAGGACCATTTTGACAACATTAATGATTGTGTTTCGAATTTTTATGTCCCAAACTACCCTCTTCCAAAGACTCTGTTTCAACACCTAAAAATTAAACCTTCATTCGCATCTAATATCCCATTATCTAACATTTTTGTAACATTATTGCAACATTTTATAAGTATATTATTCAACGATGACTGACTTAATTACCCAAGCTCAGGCTATTTGCAGTTAGTTTCGCAAGGTATAAAACAATTGCAATTCTTCAGCCCAGTTCCTGACCTGCAAACCAACAAGAAGCTACATTACAGATCAGTGACCTAAATAACAAAATTATGACCTAATGCTTCTCAGTAGTCTCATCACACACAAAAATATCTATAGCAGCATACTATGGAAGCTCGTTAATATCCCCAGGTTATCTCCACTCAGAGAATTTCTGTGATAAATAATTCAAATTGACACAAACAGTTCAAGTTTTGACTCCACGCAGTGTTTTGTGTATAGTTCTACAACCATGTGCCATGGCAATCCGCGTACAATCGAAACATCTCTTTAAACTCTTCTGCAACCTGTAGTGGTTTGCAGCGGTTCATTTATAGGCCCGGCCTTAAATGAACCAACGGGCTACCCTTTACCTCCGTTTCTCTTTAGCCAATTTGACTCTTAATGCAGTGGCTGAGCAGGACAAGTTCCCTCTCCACTTCCTCCTCCCCCTCCACCCTGGCTCCTTCTCCCATTCTTTTTCCCGGTCAATTAATCTTAACTTCTCAACGGATAAGTATTTTAGCTAGGGTTGATTTTACTGTGAATATATGTGTGCTTAGCTCATTTCACTTACACGGTGAATCCGTTGAATAATGCTGCTCTCTGCTGCATGTTAAATAGACTTTATAAGCCACGTTTTGGTGGACAGCATCCACTTTCAAAAGCAATGCTTCGCTGACTCCCCTTCCTCGTTTGTGCTCGTGCAGATTTAGACCGAGAGACGCCCATAATAATGTCGCCTCATTACTATACACATGGTATCGCATTTTGCCCAAAGTGTTTAATTTGTCGTGTGTGCTTTTAATTCCTCACTTGCAATGCTGACCACGGGCTGTCGGATTTTTCCGTAGTTAGTGCTGATTGGAGAAAACCTCAAACCAAACTTCTAGAAACATATTACAGTATATAAAAAAAATCGAAATACAAGTTTTATTGATGCCGACCGAATGTTCTCTTAGGGTGTTCCACATAAACATTACTATCATCTGTTGTTTCTTGGCAATGAAAGAAATTAGCTGCCTAACAACGCACACTTATAATATTATCTTATACACAACAAATCGTGGTTGAAAGCAGGACATTAAAGATCAGCGGCTGCTAAACCGCAGAGCTAGAAACCCACAGAGAGTGTTCAAAGTCATTATGTCAAAAGGGACACGGGCTTTGAAGCGAGCCCCACTCTTCTCAAACAAAATGAGCAGATGGGAAAAGCTATTGGCTTCGACAATCATGATCTAGTAGGCAAGATAGAAGCAACATCTAAGACTTAATACTAACAAGCAAGAATAAGGGACTTGGTCTCGTCGAAGCGGGTCTGTCAGTTTTGTGACAAGATACATAGAGGCCTAAGTCAACGCATGGAAAGTATATCACAAGCAACTAATAACAACGAATTGAAAAGTTGAGAGTTCACTTAAGATATAACTATAGTTCTAGAGTCAATAATAACTAACTAAACTCCGTATAAACCACCCATAAGAATTTACGTTTGTCCATTTCAATATGAATACATTAATGCGTATAGGGCAGCATGTGATGTAACACGATCATAATTACAAACAATCTCCTAAACAGATGTGTGTAATCTCATTGATATTGTTGCTGTTAAACATGCGTCGATAACTGAGGTACAGAGAGTTATGTACTGCTTTCCCAGAATCTGACTCCTGACTTTGAACCAAGGAAACGCGCTCCTTGCTGCAACAAGAGATCGGGTAATTATAGACTTAAAGAGGTCCAACATCCAAGCTACAACTAAACCAAACCTGAGCTGTGCATGTGTGTTATATATACATTTCAGTTATCAATGAGAGACTTTTAACAAGAACATATACTTACTGATGAAGAAAAAATGGATGAAAATGCCCTTTAGTGTAAGAGCTTGTGTGAAAAAGACCACCTTTGACATGTCAGCCTGTTTTGGTGATGTGAATTTTTGACCATCTACACATGAGAGTGACACGATTCGCATATGCGGAAATTGAGTTCATAGACCAATAAGAGTTCCAAGAAAACCTCTCTGCACACTAAACAAACAGAATCTACTTATGATCAGTTTTCCTCTTCCCAACTCAGACCGAGTCTAAGAACAAAATTCTAGACCCATAAAACCCTCTCGTGCTTATTTGAGAATTGCCCTTTGCAAGAAGCTTTTTCTGTTTTTTTTTTACCATTTTAATTGAAAAAAAAACAACAATTTAAAACCTGGTACTTAAATTGTTACACAATATGATTGATATTGAGATAAAAAACCAATAGCACTGGCCTTGCTTAAAAAAAAAAGTACAGTCGGACGCCCTAACATAGTGCACTACTTTTGACGAAGGCTAAGTTAACCCCACCAATCAAAACGTAACACTAGAAGTCACCACTAGAGTATTACCCTTGCTCAGTTTTGAAGAAGCAGAGGCGTCCGTCACCAGTGGAGTACAATAAAACCGTCAGAGTGGTTGAATACTAGCGTAGGTGATACAAAAATCATAAATGACAACATTGTAACAGTGATAATCTGTGGTCCCAGTTTCATCGAGCTGAAGATTAAAAAAGATCCCAAAATAATTCCATATGCACAAATAAGGGCTTAATTCCTCTTCAAAATTGTGCACCAAATTGTTATATCCTGTTAATGAGCATCTGAATTTTTTCCAAGATAATCCATCTACCTGACAGGTGGCATATCAAGAAGGCTTGATAAAGAGATGGTCATTACCACAGATGCACCTTGAGCTAGGGGACAATGAATAAAGCCATTCTAAATGTGCAATTGTTCACACAACACAATGCACAGATGCTCTCAAGTTAGGATGTTCAATCGGCATGACCACTGCAAAAGCCACCAAGCCGTTGCCAGAGATGGAAATTTCCTACCGACTTGCAAGTAACATCAACCGGCCTCACAACCGCAAGAGCAGGTGTATGGCGTCATGCTGTCGAGCGGTTGCTGATGTCAGCGTTGTGAAAACAGATGCCTCATGGTGCGGTGAGTTATGGTAAGCAGGCATAAGCTACGGACAACACGAACACAATTGCTTATCGATGGCAATTGAATGCACAGAGATACCGTGGCCCATTGTCGGTGCCACAATAACAGCCCGCTTGGATCAACTCCTCTGTTAGTTCCGACAAGTTGTGTTATTACTCAACAGTTCTGTTAGTTGTGTTATTACTCAACAGTTCTGTTAGAGTTGTGTTATTACTCAACAGTTCTGATTGAATTAGTCAAATTTGTGAGTTCTGCTGTGTTACAACAATCGCCTTTCAAGGTGATAAAGCTATTTATGGAGAGAGTGCGGATGGAGCTCCAGTGAATACAGATAAGGGAGGAATAGGTCTGTCGGGTAGAGAACACAATCAGCTGCAGAGCAGAAAGCACCAATGCCTCACTAGAGACATGCCTCCATTGTACTGTAAGAGACAAGTCTTAATTGTGCCTTTGAATGACTTGAGAAAGGCTGTCTGGCATCTGCAAAGAGACAGGCATTCATTTCCCAAAGCCATGGCTAATAGTTTTAATGATCAGATGTCCTTTTGTTCTCTCCAAAATATTATGATATTTTCCAAAGCAACACGGTTAACTTTTAGACTTCTATGAGCATGACATGAATGGTTTTCATCAATTCAGTGCAATTTCCCTTTATTTACTGACTGACTGACTGACTGACTACCTGACTGACTGACTGACTGACTAAGTGACTGACTGACTGTGTCACGTCTACTCCTGCTCCCCCTCTCTGGCGCTCATTGTGGCCAGTTCATACTATCATGGCTCAGGAGAAGACCCAGATGCAGACAGTTCGAAGGTACAAGGTGTATTACAAAAACAGGAGGCAGGCAAACGACAGGTCAAGGGCAGGCAGAGGTCAGTAAACCAGGGCAGTGTCACAAGGTACAGAACGGCAGCAGGCTCAGGGTCCTGGCAGGCAGAATGGTCAAAACTAGGAGAACTAGAAAAGTGACTAAAGTGACTAAGTGACTAAATGACTGACCGACTAAGTGACTAAATGACTGACCTGACTTACGTGACCACGACTAAGTGACTAAAGTGGACTGAGACTGACTGACGACTAAGGGACTAAATGACTGACTGACCCGACTAAGTTGACTTAAATGACTGACTGGACTAAGTGACTAAGTGACTAAGTGACTGACTGACTGGACTAAGTGACTGACTGACTGACTGACTGACCGACTAAGTGACTAAATGACTGACTGACTGACTTACCGACTAAGTGACTAAATGACTGACTGACTGACTGACCGACTAAGTGACTAAATGACTGACTGACCGACTAAGTGACTAAATGACTGACTGACTGGCCGACTAAGTGACTAAATGACTGACTGACTGACCGACTAAGTGACTAAATGACTGACTGACTGACCGACTAAGTGACTAAATGACTGACTGACTGACCGACTAAGTGACTAAATGACTGACTGACTGACCGACTACGTGACTAAATGACTGACTGACTGACCGACTAAGTGACTAAATGACTGACTGACTGACCGACCGACTAAGTGACTAAATGACTGACTGACTGACCACTAAGACTAATGACTGACTGAACTGACCGACTAAGTGACTAAATGACTGACTGACTGACGACTAAGTGACTAAATGACTGACTGACTGGACCGGACTAAGTGACTAAATGACTGACTGACTGGACTGACCGACTAAGTGACTAAATGACTGACGACTGACTGACCGCGACTAAGTGACTAAAGACGACTGACTGACTGACGACTAAGTGACTAAATGACTGACTGACTGACTGACCGACTAAGTGACTAAATGACTGACTGACTCTGACCGACTAAGTGACTAAATGACGGGACTGACCGACTAAGTGACTAAATGACTGACTGACTGACCGCGACTAAGTCGGCACTAAATGCAACCTGGACTGGACTTGACCGGACTAAAGTGACTAAATGACTGACTGACTGACCGACTAAGTGACTAAATGACTGACTGACTGACCGACTAAGTGACTAAATGACTGACTGACTCATTGAAACAACATATTCTACATGCAGCAAATGGGGAAGAAAACAGGGGGATTGACTTGAACATATTTCACTCTGAGAAAAATAATACAAGAGCAAAACATTTTGGGGACAGCTTTTATGTCCCTCAATATTGTATGACATGCATCCACAACATGGCCATCACGTTTTGTTGACGACACAGTAAATAGAGGTGGTGGGAGCAATCAGCATAGTCTGACAAGCAGAAATGCTTTGTCTGGACGCTCCTCATTTATCTTAGCTGTCTGATAAAGGTCAGCATTGGGAGAGGTGAGAACCCCAGTAAACAGGTCAGCTGTGTCACCACAGAAACTTTCAACGCCGCCAATAAAATAACGAGATGACTAAACTGAGATGGTAATCAAGAATTGTGGGAAAAAAAGGCTTGAAAATTGAAATACGGGTTATTTTTGATACCAGTCTCTCCTCAAGCTGTATGATACAGTAGCCTATATGACCATGTATGAGTGCTGACAGTTCTCATTCTCAATCAGCCAACCACAATCGCAAAACAAATTCAAAAGTGACTAAATGTTTTTGATTAGCTTAAATGCAATTGGAAAAGTACAGAATCACACATAAACATTGTAGACTCAGCGATAAGACGGTGCATGGATTTTGAGAAAAACATGGAAATATCAGGATCTTTAAAAGTTTTATAAAACAGATTAAAAACAATGTGCCCAGAAATGTACAGTTCAAGGAAATTCATTTAAAAATACTGATTTCAAACAAATCTGGTTGAGTAAATTCACTAAAGAACATGAATTAGATAAGCTTAGCCACTTTCCTTATGGAGAAGCAGGCCCATCACAAAATGTATGATACATTTTGAATGGTCAGAACGAAGCACAGGCTCATAGCTGAGGTTTTCTTGAAACATCTCTTCAAACTGTGAATTACATTTTAACTATGTATGTGCTTCCCTCTGCTGGATACAACCATAACTACATCCTCACTATGCATTCCATGTCAAACTCCAAATCAAATCAAAGTTTATTTGTCACGTGCACCGAATACAACAGATGTAGACCTTACAGTGAAATGCTTACTTACAGGCTCTAACCAACAGTGCAAAAAAAGGTATTTGMTGAACAATAGGTAAGTAAAGAAATAAAAAACAACAGTAAAAAGACAGTGAAAAATAACAGAGGCGAGGCTATATAAAGTAGCGAGGCTATARACAGTAGCYAGGCTACATACAGGCACCGGTTAGTCGGGCTGATTGAGTTAGTATGTACATGTAGATATGGTTAAAGTGACTATGCATATATGATGAACAGAGAGTAGCAGTAGCGTAAAAGAGGGGTTGGCGGGTGGTGGGTGGCAGGACACAATGCAGATAGCTCGGATAGCCAATGTGCGGGGGCACTGGTTGGTCGGGCCAATTGAGGTAGTATGTACATGAATGTATAGTTAAGGTGGAAAGTGACTGTGCATATATGATAAAACAGAGTAGCATCAGTATAAAAAGAGGGGTTGGGGGGGGGGGGGGGGGGGGGCACAATGCAAATAGTCCGGGTAGCCATTGTATTACCTGTTCAGGAGTCTTATGGCTTGGGGGTAAAAACTGTTGAGAAGCTTCTTTGTCCTAGACTTGGCACTCGGTACCGCTTGCCGTGCGGTAGTAGGGAGAATAGTCTATGACTGGGGTGGCTGGGGTCTTTGACAATTTTTAGGGCCTTCCTCTGACACCACCTGGTGTAGAGGTCCTGGATGGCAGGCGGCTTAGCCACAGTGATGTACTGGGCCGTACACATTACCCTCTGTAGTGGCTTGCGCGTCGGAGGCCGAGCAATTGCCGTACCAGGCAGTGATGCACACCATCAGGATGCTCTCAATGTTGCAGCTGTAGAACCTTTTGAGGATCTGAGGACCCATGCCAAATCTTTTTAGTTTCCTGACGGGGAATAGGCTTTATCTTGCCCTCTTCACGACTGTCTTGGGTGTTTAAGACCATTCTAGTGTGTTGTTGATGTGGACACCGAGGAACTTGAAGCTCTCAACCTGCTCCACTACGCCCCGTCGATGAGAATGGGGGCGTCCTGTAGTCCACAATCATCTCCTCTATTCTGCCCTTCTCTGATTCACATCAAAGAATCCATTTAGCCTCTTGACATGATAAATGTTACAGGTTATGCAATATTCAGTAAACAGTTCAACAGACACCACCAAACACACAACCCCTGGCTCATGTGCAAATTTTACATGACACTATGCTGGTTGTATTTAAAAGTAACTGCATTCAAAATCATTGATCTCCTTCTGGTGGGTGTGTTTTGTGG
>NC_036875.1:39142873-39149015 GCF_002910315.2 Salvelinus sp. IW2-2015 | reverse complement strand
CCTAGACTTGGCACTCCGGTACCGCTTGCCGTGCGGTAGTAGGGAGAATAGTCTATGACTGGGGTGGCTGGGGTCTTTGACAATTTTTAGGGCCTTCCTCTGACACCACCTGGTGTAGAGGTCCTGGATGGCAGGCGGCTTAGCCACAGTGATGTACTGGGCCGTACACATTACCCTCTGTAGTGGCTTGCGGTCGGAGGCCGAGCAATTGCCGTACCAGGCAGTGATGCAACCAGTCAGGATGCTCTCAATGTTGCAGCTGTAGAACCTTTTGAGGATCTGAGGACCCATGCCAAATCTTTTTAGTTTCCTGACGGGGAATAGGCTTTATCTTGCCCTCTTCACGACTGTCTTGGTGTTTTAAGACCATTCTAGTGTGTTGTTGATGTGGACACCGAGGAACTTGAAGCTCTCAACCTGCTCCACTACAGCCCCGTCGATGAGAATGGGGGCGTCCTGTAGTCCACAATCATCTCCTCTATTCTGCCCTTCTCTGATTCACATCCAAAGAATCCATTTAGCCTCTTGACATGATAAATGTTACAGGTTATGCAATATTCAGTAAACAGTTCAACAGACACCACAAACACACAACCCCTGGCTCATGTGCAAATTTTACATGACACTATGCTGGTTGTATTTAAAAGTAACTGCATCAAAATCAATTGAAAAGACAGGCCTACGTCACAAGTGGTAATTGAGTCCACTCAGTAAACATGATAATTATAGATAAGATGTGTGTGTAGGCTAGACTGCYTCCTATGTCAGTGTTAGGGGGGATGGATCAACTTGCCGGCAATGAGGATGCTGCTGGTAAAAGGATCATTATTTTACTCTACATATAGTTCATATTAAGTCACACATACACGCGGGTTTACCGGAGCACAACCACAAGACATATGGGTCACTTCTGATGTCCCTCTACTGAACAGTGTGCTGTGTGTGAGTAGTTGTCACGTTCTGACCTTAGTTKTTTTGTTATTTCTTTGTTTTAGTGTGGTCAGGGCGTGAGTTGGGTGGGTTATCTATGTTTATGTTGGGTTTTTCGTTTGGCATGATATGGTTCTCAATCAGAGGCAGGTGTTAGTCATTGTCTCTGATTGGGAACCATATTTAGGGAGCCTGTTTTCTATTGTGTTTTGTGGGTGGTTGTTTTCTGTGTCTGTGTGTTCCACACGGAACTGTTTTCGTTCGTTCACTTMATTGTTTTGTATTTCAGTGTTCAGGTTTGTTCTATTAAATATTCATCATGAACACTTACCACGCTGCGCTTTGGTCCTCCTCTCTTTCTCCCAATGAAGATCGTTACAATAGTTTAATTTAAGAAAACATGTTTAATTACGTAGTCTGTTTTTGCATAATATTATTGAAAGTTCCAAAAGACAAAAAGAACAGAGGCAAAACAAATCACAAAGTGTTAAAAAAAATTACACTGAAGCAGGTTTGTACTCTCCGTTAATAAACAGTGAATTGATTTCTTCTTTTTCATTTACAGTTTCTCATTTGTGTTTTTTGGAACTGTAGTTAAACGTACCAATAGCAGAACAGCCATGGTCAAATGATTAAATACATGTGTAGACTCATCATTTTCTCGCCTTTGTACCTGGATTGCATGTCTTAAACCCACTTTTGCAAAACTGTAAATACAAATGTCATCAATGAATACAAAATGCACTGTAAAGTGAATAAAGTCTAAGCCTTTGTACAGTATTGAATACATTGACTTGGATTGTGAGGATGCTGATGAATGAATCCTGTTGCTGCTTGCCGATGTAAAGTCTAAGCCTTTGCACAGTATTGAATACAGACACATGAATGATTCCTGCACACAATGTGCTGATTTTCCTTTTTTTATATGAAATAATATTGGATTTGATGTGTATGAAATTGTTTWGTGAAATATGCATAAAATGTGAGCAATTTTCCAAGCTGGTTGAGAGAATGCCAAGAGTGTGCAAAACTGTCATCAAGTTAAAGGGTGGCTACTTTGGTTACTACATGATTCCATAGGTGTTATTTTATAGTTTTGATGTCTTCACTATTATTCTACAATGTAGAAAATAGTTGTCAAAAATAAAGTATGTGTCCAAACTTGACTGGTACTGTAGTCTTAATGAATGTACTTTGAGAACAGACTACATTTTAAAAAATGCATTTACTGTTGATAACTGTCTTGAGAACACTTTTGAAAATCGACAACATTAATAAAAAACTGCTTGTATGTGTCTGAGAAAAACTGTCATCTCTTTTTCGATGCCAACACTTTGAAGTTGTATCAGTAGTCGCTTTGTTCACTTTGCATGCCAGTGTCTGAGTAGATGTGCCACTCTGAAAAWGACTGACTCCCAGGCTTTCACACAGGCACTGTGGGCCAGCAGAGATTATGAGAAAAAAAAGAGATGCTTATTTTTATARACAAACATAAGCCGTATGTGTTTTTTTCTGGTCTCTTATTTTGAATGGAATATTWATGTATAAAATATTTGTTATTCAAGCTAACAGCTTTGTTTTCCAGGGTCCGATTTAAGTTTTCTAAATATTGAAGATGACAAATGAGATTCTTTTTTATATACACTACCATTCAAAAGTTTGGGGTCACTTAGAAATGTCCTTGTTTWGAAAGAAAAACWACTTTTTGTCCATTAAAATAACATCATATTGATCAGAAATACAGTGTAGACATTGTTAATGTTGTAAATGACTAGTGTAGCTGGAAAAGGCAGATTTTTTAAATGGAATATCTACACAGGCATACAGAGGCCCATTATCAGCAACCATCACTCCTGTGTTCCAATGGCACGTTGTGTTAGCTAATCCAAGTTAATCATTTTAAAAGGCTAATTAAACATTAGAAAATCATTTTGCAATTATGTTAGCGCAGCTGAAAACTGTTATCTGATTAAATAAGCAGTAAAACTGGCCTTCTTTAGACTAGTTGAGTATCTGAAGCATCAGCATTTCTGGTTTCGATTACAGGCTCAAAATGGACAGAAACAAAGACCTTTCTTCTGACCACAACACCTGTGCATATCTCGATTACAAGAATATGAATGCGTGTCTCAATTACGAGAATGGGAAACTTCTAGATGACAGGTTGAACAAAGTGTGTTGCTAAAAACCTCAAGCGTTTGAGTTACTGTCTTCCATTGTCTGTGATCTCAAGAACAAGCAATGCATGTACCGTGTTTTTGCAAAGTGTTGCTATGACGAAATAGAGCTGGCCCTACCTGAAGAGAATGCACCGATTTTCATGGCAACAGTGGCAAAGGGAGAAATCAAGCAACGGAGAAAGGTCATTCACAATTTTTGTGAAAAAAAAAGAAAAGAAGACGTGCACGTGGCTCGATCTGGTTAAACTTCAACGAGAAAAGGGATGCTCTTGTGAGGCACCACTTTAACTGGCTGCACCAAGTTGAYCAGTGCCGAAATTATTGTTATTGCTGAAGGAATCACATTTAATCAATATTTGTGGGSCYTAGTGATGTCATTCAGGGTAACAAAATATTGTCATACAGTATAACACCAGTATTTTATATTAAAATACAATAAATTTGTTTTGTTGACTCAGAGAGACAAAAACAAACCTCAAAGGATGAAGTGAAAGATATTTTCATAGATTTTAGCATTTATTTTGTAAATAACCTTCAACAAATTTTGAGTTGTACATGACACATCAAATATGTGGTATTCAAAATAAAATGACATTTTTTTCTGGGTAGTTATATTTCTGCTAGTCTAAGCATGGATATAAACACAGCAGAAAAATAAACGTCCCTTTTTCAGGACCCTGTCTTTCAAAGATKATTTGTAAAAATCCAAATAACTTCACAGATCTTTATTGTAAAGGGTTTAAACACTGTTTCCCATGCTTGTTCAATGAACCATAAACAATTAATGAACATGCACCTGTGGAACGGTCGTTAAGACACTAACATCTTACAGACGGTAGGCAATTAAGGTCACAGTTATGAAAACTTAGGACACTAAAGTGGCCTTTCTACTGACTCATCCTGACATGACCCTCCAGCATGACAATGCCACCAGTCATACTGCTCGTTCTGTGAGTGCTTTCCTGCAAGGCAGGAATGTCAGTGTTCTGCCATGGCCAGCGAAGAGCCCGGATCTCAATCCCATTGAGCACATCTTGGACCTGTTGGATCGGAGGGTGAGGGCTAGGGCCATTTCCCACAGAAATGTCCGGGATCTTGCAGGTACCTTGGTGGAAGAGTGGGGTAACATCTCACAGCAAGAACTGGCAAATCTGGTGCAGTCCATGAGGAGGAGATGCACTGCAATACTTAATGCAGCTGGTGGCCACACAAGATACTGACTGTTACTTTGTTCAGGGACATGTTATTCCATTTATGTTAGTCACATGTCTGTGGAACTTGTTCAGTTTATGTCTCAGTTGTTGAATCTTGTTATGTTCATACAAATATTTACACAGGTTAAGTTTACTGAAAATAAATGCAAATGACAGTAAGAGGACATTTTTTTGCTGAGTTTAAAACTTTGTGATTATTAAAAATGGGCATAAAACTAAAATGTTTTTAAAAACACTATAGTATAACACAGTGTTATACTGAATGACATTTTACTTATTCATATGAATCAAATAACTAATATAAGGGCATAGCTGACACTCCAATGAACATAAACGTGTTTTAGGGAATTGTAATTGCTGTAAAAAAAAAAAAAATGCTACTTTTTATTTGTATTTATTTTTTATTTCACTTTTATTTAACCAGGTAGGCCAGTTGAGAACAAGTTCTCATTTACAACTGCGACCTGGCCATGATAAAGCAAAGCAATGCAACACAAACAACACGGAGTTACACATGGAATAAACAAACGTACAGTCAATAACACAATAGAAAAGTCTATATACAGTGCAAATGAAGTAAGGTTATACTACTGCAGCATAAATACTGCAGGCTGAGACAGGAGGGGTCGGGAGACACTGTGGCTCCATCCGACGATACCCCCGTACAGGGCCAAACAGGCAGGATATAACCCCACCCACATTGCCAAAGCACAGCCCCCACACCACTAGAGGGATATCTTCAACCACCAACTTACCATCCTGAGACAAGGCCGAGTATAGCCCACAAAGATCTCCACCACGGCACAACTCAAGCGGGGGCGCCAACCCAGTTGGGATGAGGATGATGTAGTTGGGTGGGCTATTTACAGATGGGCTATGTACAGGTGCAATGATCTGTAACCTGCTCTGACAGCTAGGATAGTCAGTTTTACGAGGGTATGTTTGGCAGCATGAGTGAAGGATGCTTTGTTGTGAAATAGGAAGCCAATTCTAGATTTAATTTTGGATTGGAGATGCTTAATGTGAGTCTGGAAGGAGAGTTTTCAGTCTAACCAGACACCTAGGTATTTGTCCACATATTCCACATATTCTAGGTCAGAACCGTTCAGAGTAGAGATGCTAGACGAGCGAGCAGGTGAGGGCAGCGATCGGCTGAAGAGCATGCATTTAGTTTTACTTGCATTTAAGAGCAGTTGGAGGCCACGGAAGGAGAGTTGTCTGGCATTGAAGCTTGTCTGGAGGTTAGTTAACAGTGTCCAAAGAAGGGCCAGAAGTATACAGAATGGTGTCGTCTGCATCGAGGTGGATCAGAGACTCACCAGCAGCAAGAGCAACATCATTGATGTATACAGAGAAAAGAGTCGGCCCGAGAATTGAACCCTGTGGCACCCCCATAGAGATTGCCAGAGGTCCGGACAACAGGCCCCCGATTTGACACACTGAACTCTATCTGAGAAGTAGTTGGTGAACCAGTCAAGGCAGTCATTTGAGAAACCAAGGCTGTTGAGTCTGCCGATAAGAATGCAGTGATTGACAGAGTCGAAAGCCTTGGCCAGGTCGATGAATGCGGCTGCACAGTATTGTCTCTTATCGATGGCGGTTATGATATCGTTTTGGACCTTGAGCGTGGCAGAGGTGCACCCATGACCAGCTCGGAAACCAGATTGCATAGCGGAGAAGGTACAGTGGGCTTTGAATGGTCGGGGATCTGTTTGTTAACTTGGCTTTCAAAGACCTTAGAAAGGCAGGGTAGGATAGATATACACTGCTCAAAAAAATAAAGGGAACACTTAAACAACACAATGTAACTCCAAGTCA
>NC_036875.1:39128848-39142868 GCF_002910315.2 Salvelinus sp. IW2-2015 | reverse complement strand
GAGGAGGAGATGGACTGCAATACTTAATGCAGCTGGTGGCCACACCAGATACTGACTGTTACTTTTGATTTTGAACCCCCCTTTGTTCAGGGACACGTTATTCCATTTATGTTAGTCACATGTCTGTGGAACTTGTTCAGTTTATGTCTCAGTTGTTGAATCTTGTTATGTTCATACAAATATTTACACATGTTAAGTTTACTGAAAATAAACGCAAATGACAGTAAGAGGACATTTCTTTTTTTGCTGAGTTTAAAACTTTCTGATTATTAAAAATGGGCATAAAACTAAAATGTTTTAAACACTTGTTATAGTATAACACAGTGTTATACTGAATGACATTTTACTTGGGTACATTCATATGAATCATATAACTAATATAAGGGCATAGGTGACACTCCAATGAACATAAAAAAGTGTTTTAGGGAATTGTAATTGCTGTAAAAAAAAAAAAATCTACTTTTTTATTTTTTTAAATTTTTTATTTCACCTTTATTTAACCAGGTAGGCCAGTTGAGAACAAGTTCTCATTTACAACTGCGACCTGGCCAAGTGTCACGTTCTGACCATAGTTCTTTTGTGTTTTCTTTGTTTTAGTGTTGGTCAGGACGTGAGCTGAGTGGGCATTCTATGTTGTGTGTCTAGTTTTCACGTTTCTATGTTTGGCCTGATATGGTTCTCAATCAGAGGCAGGTGTTAGTCATTGTCTCTGATTGGGAACCATATTTAGGTAGCCTGTTTTGTGTTGGGGTTTGTGGGTGGTTGTCTTCTGTCTTTGTGTCTATGCACCAGATAGGACTGTTTTGGTTTTACACATTTGTTGTTTTCGTATTTTTGTAGTGTTCACGTTTATTGTCTTAATTAAAGTCATGATGAACACTAACTACGCTGCGTCTTGGTCCGATCCCTGCTACACCTCCTCTTCAGACGAAGAGGAGGAAATCTGCCGTTACACCAAGATAAAGCAAAGCAGTGCGACACAAACAACAACACAGTGTTACATATGGAATAAACAAACGCACAGTCAATAACACAATAGAAAAGTCTATATACAGTGCAAATGAAGTAAGATTAAACTACTGCAGCATAAATACTGCAGGCTGACACAGGATGGGTCGGGAGACACTGAGGCCCCATCCGACGATACCCCCGGACAGGGCCAAACAGGCAGGATATAACCCCACCCACTTTGCCAAAGCACAGCCCACACACCACTAGAGGGATATCTTCAACCACCAACTTACCATCCTGAGACAAGGCCGAGTATAGCCCACAAAGATCTCCACCACGGCACAACCCAAGTGGGGGCGCCAACCCAGTTGGGATGAGGATGAGGTAGTTGGGTGGGCTATTTACAGATGGGCTATGTACAGGTGCAATGATCTGTAACCTGCTCTGACAGCTGATGCTTAAAGTTAGTGAGGGAGATATAAGGCTCCAACTTCAGTGATTTTTGCAATTCGTTCCAGTCATTGGCAGCAGGGTGGCTGCTGCTGTGGTGACCAGTGAGCTGAGATAAGGTGGGGCTTTATCTAGCAAAGACTTATAGATGACCTGGAGCCAGTGGATTTGGCAACGAATATGAAGCAAGGGCCAGCCAATGAGAGCATACAGGTCGCAGTGGTGGGTAGTATATGGGGCTTTGGTGACAAAACGGATGACAATGTGATAGACTGCATCCAATTTGCTGAGTAAAGTGTTGGAGGCTATTTTGTAAATGACATCGCCGAAGTCCAGGATCGGTAGGATAGTCAGTTTTACGAGGGTATGTTTGGCAGCATGAGTAAAGGATGCTTTTTTGCGAAATAGGAAGCCGATTCTAGATTTCATTTTGGATTGGAGATGCTTAATGTGAGTCTGGAAGGAGAGTTTTCAGTCTAACCAGACACCTAGGTATTTGTAGTTGTCCACATAGAGAATTGAACCCTGTGGCACCCCCATAGAGACTGCCAGAGGTCCGGACAACAGGCCCTCCGATTTGACACACTGAACTCTATCAGAGAAGTAGTTGGTATACCAGGCGAGGCAATCATTTGAGAAACCAAGGCTGTCGAGTCTGACAATAAGAATGTGGTAATTGACAGAGTAGAAAGCCTTGGCCAGGTCGATGAATACGGCTGCACAGTAATGTCTCTTATCGATGGCGGTTATGATGTCGTTTAGGACCTTGAGCGTGGATGAGGTGCACCCATGACCAGCTCGGAAACCAGATTGCATAGCGGAGAAGGTACGGTGGGATTCGAAATGGTCGGTAATCTGTTTGTTAACTTGGCTTTCGAAGACCTTAGAAAGACAGGGTAGAATAGATATAGGTCTGTAGCAGTTTGGGTCTAGTGTCACCCCCTTTGAAGAGGGGGTTGACCGCGGCAGCTTTCCAATCTTTGGGAATCTCAGACGATACGAAAGAGAGGTTGTACAGGCTAGTAATAGAGGTTGCAACAATTTCAGCAGATCAATTTGGAAAGAGAGGGTCCAGATTGTCTAGCCCGGCTGATTTGTAGGGGTCCAGATTTTGCCGCTCTTTCAGAACATCAGCTATCTGGATTTGGGTGAAGGAGAAATGTTGGGGGCTTGGGTGGGTTGCTGTGGAGGGTGCCGGGCAGTTGACCGGGGTAGGGGTAGCCAGGTGGAAAGTATGGCCAGCCGTAGAGAAATGCTTCTTGAAATTCTCAATTATAATGGATTTATCGGTGGTAACAGTGATCCTAGCCTCAGAGCAGTGGGCAGCTCGGAGGAGGTGCTCTTATTCTCCATGGACTTTACAGTGTCCCAGAACTTTTTTGAGTTTGTACTACAAGATGCAAATTTCTGTTTGAAAAGGCTAGCCTTAGCTTTCCTAACTTCCCTGAAAATGTGCATATCACGGGGGCTATTCGATGCTAATGCAGAACGCCACAGGATGTTTTTGTGCTGGTCAAGAGCAGACAGGTCTGGAGTGAACCAAGGACTATATCTATTCCTAGTTTTTTTTAATTGAATGGGGCATGCTTATTTAAGATGGTGAGGAAGGCACTTTTAAAGAATAACCAGGAATCCTCTACTGACGGGATGAGGTCAATGTCATTCCAGGATACCCCGCCCAGGTTGATTAGAAAGGCCTGCTCGCAGAAGTGTTTTAGGGAGCGTTTGACAGTGATGAGGGGTAGTCGTTTGGTCGCAGACCCATTACGGATGCAGGCAATGATCACTGTGACTGCAGGTGTATTTCTGCAGGTGTATTTGGAGGGCGAGTCAGTTAGGATGATGTCTATGAGGGTGCCCGTGTTTACGGATTTGGGGTTGTACCTGATAGGTTCATTGATAATTTGTGTGAGATTGAGGGCATCAAGCTTAGATTGTAGGATGGCNGAAGGTACGGTGGGATTCGAAATGGTCGGTAATCTGTTTGTTAACTTGGCTTTCGAAGACCTTAGAAAGACAGGGTAGAATAGATATAGGTCTGTAGCAGTTTGGGTCTAGTGTCACCCCCTTTGAAGAGGGGGTTGACCGCGGCAGCTTTCCAATCTTTGGGAATCTCAGACGATACGAAAGAGAGGTTGTACAGGCTAGTAATAGAGGTTGCAACAATTTCAGCAGATCAATTTGGAAAGAGAGGGTCCAGATTGTCTAGCCCGGCTGATTTGTAGGGGTCCAGATTTTGCCGCTCTTTCAGAACATCAGCTATCTGGATTTGGGTGAAGGAGAAATGTTGGGGGCTTGGGTGGGTTGCTGTGGAGGGTGCCGGGCAGTTGACCGGGGTAGGGGTAGCCAGGTGGAAAGTATGGCCAGCCGTAGAGAAATGCTTCTTGAAATTCTCAATTATAATGGATTTATCGGTGGTAACAGTGATCCTAGCCTCAGAGCAGTGGGCAGCTCGGAGGAGGTGCTCTTATTCTCCATGGACTTTACAGTGTCCCAGAACTTTTTTGAGTTTGTACTACAAGATGCAAATTTCTGTTTGAAAAGGCTAGCCTTAGCTTTCCTAACTTCCCTGAAAATGTGCATATCACGGGGGCTATTCGATGCTAATGCAGAACGCCACAGGATGTTTTTGTGCTGGTCAAGAGCAGACAGGTCTGGAGTGAACCAAGGACTATATCTATTCCTAGTTTTTTTTAATTGAATGGGGCATGCTTATTTAAGATGGTGAGGAAGGCACTTTTAAAGAATAACCAGGAATCCTCTACTGACGGGATGAGGTCAATGTCATTCCAGGATACCCCGCCCAGGTTGATTAGAAAGGCCTGCTCGCAGAAGTGTTTTAGGGAGCGTTTGACAGTGATGAGGGGTAGTCGTTTGGTCGCAGACCCATTACGGATGCAGGCAATGATCACTGTGACTGCAGGTGTATTTCTGCAGGTGTATTTGGAGGGCGAGTCAGTTAGGATGATGTCTATGAGGGTGCCCGTGTTTACGGATTTGGGGTTGTACCTGATAGGTTCATTGATAATTTGTGTGAGATTGAGGGCATCAAGCTTAGATTGTAGGATGGCTGGGGTGTTAAGCATGTCCCAGTTTAGGTCACCTAGTAGCACGAACTCAGAATATAGATGGGGGGGAAATCAATTCACATATGGTGTCGAGGGCACAGCTGGGGTCAGAGGGTGGTCTATAGCAAGCGGCAACAGTGAGAGACTTGTTTCTGGAAAGGTGAATTTTTAGAAGTAGAAGCTTGATTTGTTTGGGTACAGACCTGGGTAGTAATACAGAACTCTGCAGGCTGTCTTTGCAGTAGATTGCAACACTGCCCCCTTTGGCAGTTCAATCTTGGCGGAAAATGTTATAGTTAGGGATGGAGATGTCAGCGTTTTTGGTGGTTTTCCTAAGCCAGGATTCAGACACGGCTAAGACATCCGGGTTGGCAGAGTGGGCTAAAGCAGTGAGTAAAACAAACTTGGGGAGTAGGCTTCTAATGTTAACATGCATGAAACCAAGGCTTTTACGGTTACAGAAGTCAACAAATGAGAGCACCTGGGGAGTGAGAGTGAAGCTAGGCACTGCAGGACCTGGATTAACCTCTACATCACCAGAGGAACAGAGGAGAAGTAGGATAAGGGTACGGCTAAAGGCTATACGAACTGGCCGTCTAGCACGTTCGGAACAGAGAGTAAAAGGAGCAGGTTTCTGGGCACAATAGCATATATTCAAGGCATAGTGTACAGACAAAGGTAAGGTAGGATGTGAGTACATTGGAGGTAAACCTAGGCATTGAGTAATGATGAGAGAGGTATAGTCTCTAGAGACGTTTAAACCAGGTGATGTCATCGCATATGTGGGAGGTGGAACAACATGGTTGGTTAAGGCATATTGAGCAGGGCTATAGGCTCTACAGTGAAATAAGACAGTAATCACTAACCAGGACAGTAATGGACAAGGCATATTGATATTAGAGAGAGGCATGCGTAGCCAAGTGAACATATGGGTCCAGTGAGTGGTTGGGCTGGCTGGGGACACAGCGATTCAGACAATTAGCAGGCCGGTGCTAACAAGCTAGCAGTTAGTAGGCTGGGGCTAACAAGCTAGCAGAGGTCTTGTGGTATTGATCAGGAGAGCTAAGACAACAACAGGTAAATGGCGATGAATGGGCAGAGCGGGTCAGTTAGGTACATACAGGACCTGAGTTCAAGGCTGGGGCCGACAGGTAAACAAAATGAGCTACCGTGTTATTGAAACAGTCCAGGGGGCATCAGCTGTGTAGCCGAGTCAGCAGTCCAGTCGTGATGGATCGGCGGTTCTCATGTGTCGACAATAAAGGGTCCAGGCCAATTGGCAAAGGAGGTATTGTAGCCCTAGAATTAGCTGGTATATGAGCCTAGCTCGAGGCTAGCCAGTGCTAGCTTCGGGACAGAGGCGTTAGCTAACCGTAGCCACTCGTTTGCAGCTAGCTAGCTGCGATGATCCGGAGTAATGATCCGGTGTAATGATCCAGAGCGGCAGGAATCCGGTGATATGGTAGAGAAAAGCAGTCCGATATGCTCTGGTTTGATATTGCACTGTGCAAGACTGGCAGATGTTGTCCAATCTAAGGCTGGCTGATGCCGGGGGGGGAAAGGCGAGGAGCTAATTAGCTGGCTAGCTCCTGATTGAAGTTTCAGTTATAAGGAATAAAAATAGCAGATCCGTACCACATTGAGTGAGGCGGGTTGCAGGAAAGTATATTTAGTTCGTAGATAGAAAGTGAGATTAAGATGTATACGATAAAGACCGGCTATTTACAAGGGATAAGACAAGGGATAAGACAAAGACAGATATACACGTCCTACTCCCCTGCCATCTTGGATTGTCAATTTTTTAAGGTTTTGTAAACCTTTATACGTCTTTGACCCTAAAAAGAGCTATGAAATCACATATGCTGTACAAATATGAACCATGTTCTTAATTAATACCATCAATAGAATAACAAAATCCTATGGTAAAAAGGATGGTCAATGAAAAAACCTTGTAACATAGTTCAATGAAGGAGCCAAATGGCTATTTAATCTGACACAAAACTGATTCACGATTAGAAAAAAAACACACATACTGTATTTCATACAGTATCTCCATATGAGGATCACAGGGCAAAAGCAAGGAAAGGGGACATCAGGATTGGATGTCGTGCAGTCTATATATTTGCTGTGCCTCCGCTGTCAGAAGATTGAAAATGAACTAATCATACTGAAGCTAGCCACAGAACGCTAGCGAGGCGCTAACAGCCTGCTAGCAAGCAGGCAAACTATCTTCGTCATAATACCTCAGGAAGACAAACGTATAAAATCCTGACACCACACAAAGACATCGTTTACACTGTATGTGACCAATATTGTTATGAGTAAAGTACGTTTTCAGAGGTTACAATGTCCATTGAGTGAGTTTTATACATTTAAAAAGGGGAGGGCGGAAGAGAACACAGCCTACCTCGTTGAAATGGAAAAAGTTCTGAACGAGCTCGAGAGAGCAGCGCCGACATCACACACAGAGCCCAACAAAATCAGATCTACGTTCACCAATGTGCAACACACTGAACTTAGATACAATTGTAACAAATAGAGCTGAAATGATTTCTTCCTTTTATGTGTCATTTAATATCTGAGCGCAGCCTTGTACTTTACTGTACAGCCAGCTGCTGGACTTGGGGGATGGAAGGCACAATATTTGAATAAAACACAGCTGTCCATCTTAGTTCATTGAATTTATGGACAGGAAAACAAATGGGCTCCTGAAACGGAATTTGAAAGACAAGCAGGGGAGGCTCAAGCATTGCACCCTTTCTCTCCCTCAACCGCTGCACTGCCTATGGTTCAAGTCTCTCTGCTTCACTGTGTTTCAAGTAGTCTGTGCTTTGTTGAACACCCACTGAGGAATTTAGTCCTCAGTTATTTGCTCCTTCATTAATTAATTAATTAATTAATTCCATCTCTCTGGCTCTATCCTCACTAACACCTAATAAATGGGTCCCCTGATAAGAGTTCTGTAAATGGGTCCCCTGATAAGAGTCAGGACAAAACTCCCGCCCTTCTCATAAACCCTAAAATACTTATGCTCACTAAACCCTGCCAGCTCCAATCCCCAACCCCTGCTCCCCTTCCTAACCTCCATCTGTTGGTGGATCCACMTGAGGGACTGGGGTGACGCGAGTGTACACCCCAGGCTTGTTCCTGTCAACACGGCCCTGGCCCCAGCTAATGGCCTCTACCAGCTTCCATACTGAATAGACCTCACAGGCCAGAGGGCCCCAGCTGTTCCCCTGGGGACCACAAACACAACAGTAAAACCCCAGGCCCTCACAGACACGACAACAAACAGCTACACAGGGAAACGGACAACCGGAAAAGACACTGCATGCTAATATTTTAACAGCTATAAAAACACATCAGCCTTTATGTAAGGGATGATCAACGAGGGGCTATAGATACCCTGGGTATAATTTAACACATTTGCCACTAGAAATGTGTTAATTTGTCAAWATAAATGTGTTCAACATCCACTGAAGTAGCTAGAAAGTTTACTAGATAGCTACAGTAGTTAGTGGTAACCAAACAAACAGGCTAGCTAGTTTAGCTAACCGAACCATCAAACATATTATGAAAAAACGAATTCAACAATACCAATAATGTTTTCAATTCAACTTTTGCTTTCAAAAGCAGCTCAAACAAAACATGTACAAATTAACTATTGCCATTGAATTCTACCATGCAAAAAATACAGTGCGTTATAGGGAAGTAATGCACACTCTGGAATGCCATTCAAGCCAATCAGAAAGAGTATTCAACAATGCCATGGTATAAATATGTTAAACAACAAATATTTAACATTAATGAAAACATATCAGCATGTGTATATTTAACACCAAATTGKCAAAAATGTCCCACTCTGCACTAAGGCTCACCACCATGGGCTTACAGTACCTGGGAGGAGTCTGTTTCTCCCTCCAGYTAACCTGCACAGATCATCCCGGGGGATATATTTATGGTAGACCCCTGGAGTGCTGCACACCTTAGTGGAAAGGAAAGGGACCTGGACAGAAAGTAATGAATCACTAGCAGACTACACTCAGACAGAGCTTAAACTTATGAAAAACATTATGACTCCTAGACTGACTACTGGTCTGTAACTGTGAATAAAGAAACAGCATGTGACATGCTTAACAGCCTTGACTCACCCCCATATGAAGTGGCCCCCCAGCCWGAGATCRGGCACATGGTCCCGTCCTCAAAGTCCTCCCCAAAGTTAGGTAGGCAGATGGGTTCCACTGCACCTGGAGCAGGGAGGGAGGACSGTTCAGAGAAACAAACTAAACTTCCCAGAAACACCTGGGTTTAAAATAGTGATAAAGTGAGAGTTCACTYAGACTATTGACTACTTACTATGGACCTGATTCTTATTCCTGGGGTAACTAACACATGGCTACTAAGCAATGCATTCAATAGTGAGAAGTGAGCTGGAGCAGAGATGCAGGGTCACGGGGAAACAAGAGTATGGGTGTAGATGAGCCTTGTGGCCTCAATCACAGACAGACCATACACATAATGACATGTCGCTGTCAGAGCCCAGGCGACCCTGAGAGACAGACAGGTGACCAGAGAGAAGAGGGGGTGTGTCGGTTTAAAATAAAGAGTGGGCAGTGTGGGAGAAAATGAGGGTTGGAGGGAAAAGATTAAGGTTGATACAGAAACAAAGCCTCCATCCCTTCATAAAGACACATGGAGAGAGATCAGAGATACAGTATGTCTAAAGACAGTGAGGTCCCTACCTACCGTTAAAGACAGCGGGGTCCCTACCTACCGTTAAAGACAGTGGGGTCCCTACCTACCGTTAAAGACAGTGGGGTCCCTTACCTACCATTAAAGACAGTGGGGTCCCTACCTACCGTTAAAGACAGTGGGGTCCTTACCTACCATTAAAGGTGAATGGCTGGACCAGCTTCACCAGAGCGACGTCACATTCCAGAGCCTTGGGCCGCTAGATAATCTTCTCCACTGCCAGAGCCTGAGCCCCATTCACCGGCTGCTCTGCCCCATTCACCGGCTGCTCTGCCCCATTCACCGGCTGCTCTGCCCCATTCACCGGCTGCTCTGCCCCATTCACCGGCTGCTCTGCCCCATTCACCGGCAGCTCTGCCCCATTCACCGGCTGCTCTGCCCCATTCACCGGCTGCTCTGCCCCATTCACCGGCTGCTCTGCCCCATTCACCTGCCTGATCTGTCAATCCTACATGCACTGCCAACGGTGTGGGGAATGCAAATCTGAGGAGGGAGAAACAGTATGAGGGGCTGTCTCTTATACACATCTAGATGTGTATAAGAGACAGGCTCTGCCCCATTCACCTGCCTGATCTGTCAATCCTACAAGCACTGCCAACGGTGTGGGGAATGCAAATCTGAGGAGGGAGAAACAGTATGAGGGGTGTGGGATTGTGTTTGTGCGTGTCATATGAGTGTGTGTGTGTGCGTGTACGTGTAGGAGTGTGTTGACACATTACGACTGCTGAACTGGGGTCTGGAGCCACACTCTGCAGACAAACACACATGCTGTTAATAAAACCCCAAATAATCTGGAAGCTTTGTGTATAGTTTCCCACTTTCCTTAAATATTCACTCACCCAGGCATTTGATTGCGGTCACCGTCCCTGTGCTGCGTTACATTTTATTGGACAAACAGGAAAGGGAGAGCTGCATTGAGTCTTACTGGACAAACAGGAAAGGGAGAGTAAGACGAAGGGAGAGCAGAACACAGAGACAGACAGAATATTGATTGCAAACTAATTCTCAGACGAACTGAGACAGTTTTCTTAAAACAGCATCAGTCCCTATTATCTGTCTTGTTCTGGTATGGTGACAGTGGCCAGGATCTGGAGATGGTATCCAATCCCAACACGGCAGTACAGCAGCTGTTGTTTGACCATTCCTTTGATTGGATGAGGAAATGGCACAACCGAAGAGAGAGAGAGAGAGAGAGGGGCGGGGGTGGTGGATGTTTAAGAAATAAAATTGTGGACACACTCATCTCATCAGTGGATCTATAGTTCTGTTTTCCTTCTCTTTTGTTTAAGTTTGCTTTACAGTAAGAGTATTAGYTAGGGAAGGTCCGATCTCTCAAGGTGACAGCAAAGCCAAGGTTAATGTATTTTATTAGCTGATCATGGCAGCCTGGCCCAGACACAGTTACATAAGATACAAATATGTATCTAAACAAAGTGACCTCAGTCACAGCAGTTAAAAACTGTCTGGCAGAGAAACTTCACAGCAGGTGATTGATTGTTCAACGTTTAAACTTCCTAATGAACAAACATCTAAGAATCCTCTGCCGCGAGTAGGYAGATCATTATCTTACAGTTTCTAGGGCCAAGAGTTTACAGGAAAAACTCTGGACCCTGGTAATAACATTGGCCTCTTGCAAGAAGGCACAAGATTCTTGATATTTCATCGCATGCTTTTGAGTCTTTCATAGACATCTGCTTTGAGTCTTTCATAGACAACCTCCATAGGCCTCGCAGGCGACTGCCCTGGTCCTTGTTTGTATCTGCACAGTGATAATCCATACACGCGGCCAGTATACAACGCGGCCAGCATAACACAACAGGCCAGCATACACATCGGCCAGCATACACACGGCCAGCATACACACGGCCAGCATACACGGCCAGCTACACACGGCAGCATACCACGGCCCAGGATACACACGGCCAGTATACACACGGCCAGTATACACACAGCCAGTATACACACAGCCAGTATACACACAGCCATTAACATCATCATCAGGTGGGGCACAGCTGGTGAGCATCATTAGATACAAATCAATGGGCACCAGTTCCATTCTGCCATGTTGACTGCAAAGCCCCACTCAGGGACAGGGAAGTTAGGCACGCACACTGTCCCTCCGTTTGGCCCACTCTTTCAACAGACCCACCAGCCAAATTGTGGTGTTACGGCTGTCAAAGTGCATCCAACCCTTGATACTTGTCCTAATCAATGTGGTTGATACCACTCCATTGACTCCATTCCAGAGATTAMTTTGAGCCWTCCTCCCCTCAGCAGCCTCCACTGRTTCCCYTGTGACTAATTGTTTAAATCCAGATGAACCTGATACAGGGTTTCATGTTCAGAGATAGACCATTAGKATGCTGTAATACTAACCTGATTTTAGTTGGTATAATATACTTTTTTTTTTATACATTTATCAGGGAAAAGTACAGATACAGATAAACCTAATGACGTTGTTTGGGTATGCGTATTTGTGTCAGTTTGTCTTTGACATACACATAGGTGCTTGAAATTGTGTGATCCAAAGGCATTACAGTGCCTTGCAAAAGTATTCCTCCCCCTTGGTGTTTTTCCTATTTTGTTGCATTACAACCTGTAATTTAAATGTATTTTTATTTGGATTTTGTCACACCCTGACCATAGTTTGCTTTGTATGTTTCTATGTTTTGTTTGGTCAGGGTGTGATCTGAGTGAGCCTTCTATGTTGTATGTCTAGTTTGTCTGTTTTTATGCGTTTGGCCTGATATGGTTCTCAATCAGAGGCAGGTGTTTTCGTTGTCTCTGATTCAGAGCCATATTTAGGTAGCCTGTTTTGTCATTGTGGGTTGTGGGTGATTGTTCCTGTTACTGTGTTCCTGTGTTTGTGGTGTCACTTTACGGGACTGTTTCGTCTTCGTTAGTTTATTCCTTATTTTGTTTGTTTCAAGTATTCCTATTAAAATGGATACTCACCACGCTGCATCTTGGTCCGACATTTCTTACTCCTCGTCAGAGGAGGACAAAGAATTCCGTTACAGATTTCATGTAATGGACATACACAAAATAGTCCAAATTGGTGAAGTGAAATGAAAAAAATAACATGTTTCAAAAAAATGTCAAACGGAAAAGTGGTGGCCCTAAATAAGATATGGTGCAACCAATTACCTTCAGAAGTCACATAATTAGTTAAATAAAGTCCACCTGTGAGCGATCTAAGTGTCAGATGATATGTCACATGATCTCAGTATATATACACCTGTTCTGAAAGGCCCCAGAGTCTGCAACACCACTAAGCAAGGGTCACCACCAAGCAACTGGCACCATGAAGACCAATGAGCTCTCCAAACAGGTCAGGGACAAAGTTGTGGAGAAGTACAGATCAGGGTTGGGTGAAAAAATAATATCAGAAACTTTTAGCATCCCACGGAGCACCATTAAATCCATTATTAAAAAATGGAAAGAATATGACACCACAATAAACCTGCCGAGAGAGGGCCGCCCACCAAAACTCATGGACCAGGCAAGGAGGGCATTAATCAGAGAGGCAGCAAAGAGACCAAATATAACCCTGAAGCTCCACAGTGGAGATTGGAGTATCTGTCCATAGGACCACTTTAAGCTGTACACTCCACAGAGCTGGGCTTTACGGAAGAGTGTCCAGAAAAAAAACATTGCTTAAAGAAAAAAATAAGCAAACACGTTTGGTGTTCACCAAAAGGCATGTGGGAGACTCCCCAAACATATGGAAGAAGGTACTCTGGTCAGATGAGACTAAAATTAAGATTTTTGGCCTTCAAGGAAAATGCTATGTCTGGCGCAAACCCAACACCTCTCATCACACCGAGAACACCATCTCCACAGTGAAGCATGGTGGTGGCAGCATCATGCTGTGGGGATGTTTTTCATCGGCAGGGACTGGGGAAACTGGTCAGAATTGAAGGAACGATGGATGGCGCTAAATACAGGGAACTTCTCGAGGGAAACCTTTATTTCACCTTTATTTAACCAGGTAGGCCAGTTCAGAACAAGTTCTCATTTACAACTGCGACCTGGCCAAGATTAAGCAAAGCAGTGCAACAAAAACAACAACACAGAGTTACAAACAAACGTACAGTCAATAACACAATAGAAAAATCTATCTACAGTGTGTGCAAATGTAGAAGAATAGGGAGGTAAGGCAATAAATAGGCCATGGAGGCGAAATAATTACAATTTAGCATAAACACTGGAGTGATAGATGTGCAGATGATGATGTGCAAGTAGAAATACTGGGGTGCAAAAAAGCAGGAGGATAAGTAACAATATGGGGATGAGGTAGTCGGGTGTGGTGCTATTTACAGATTGGCTGTGTACAGGTACAGTGGATTGGTTAACTGCTCTGAAAGCTGATGCTTGAAGTTAAGAGGGATATAGACTCCACCTTCAGCATTTTTGCATCGTGTTCAGTCATTGCAGCAGTAATGAGAGGCGAGATATGTTCTGGCTGGGGGTGACCAGTGAAATATACCTTGCTGGCGCAGGCGCTGCTATGGTGGGTGTTGCTAATGGTGAGCCAAGTGAGCTTGAGATAACAGGCGGGGCTTTTAGCCAGGCATAGACTTATAGATGACGCTGGAGGCCAGTGGTTTGGTCGACAAATATGTAGTGAGGGCCAGCAGACGAGAGCGATACAGGTCGCAGTAGTGGGTAGTATACGGGGTGTTGTGCAAATGGATGGCACCTGTGATAGAACTACATCCAGCTGGCTGAGTAGAGTGTTGGAGGCTATTTTGTAAAATGACATCGCCGAAGTCAAGGATCGGTAGGATAGGTCAGTT